>NC_041380.1:161380437-161408218 GCF_002162155.2 Triticum dicoccoides | reverse complement strand
CCACTCTCGTGGGCCCCACGGAGCTCCACCGACCTACTTCTTTCGCCTATATATACTCCTATACCCTGAAAACATCCAGGGGAGCCACGAAACCACTTTTCCACCGTCGCAACCTTCCGTACCCATGAGATCCCATCTTGGGGCCTTTTCCGGCGATCTACCGGAGGGGGATTCGATCACGGAGGGCTTCTACACCAACACCATAGCCTCTTCGATGATGTGTGAGTAGTTTACCACAGACCTTTAGGTCCACAGTTATTAGCTATATGGCTTCTTCTCTCTCTTTGGTTCTCAATACAAAGTCCTCCTCGATGTTCTTGGAGATCTATTCGATGTAATACTTTTTGCGGTGTGTTTGTCGAGATCCGATGAATTGTGGGTTTATGATCAAGATTATCTATGAACAATATTTGATTCTTCTCTAAATTTTTATATGCATGATTTAATATCTTTGCAAGTCTCTTCAAATTATCAGTTTGGTTTGACCTACTAGATTGATCTTTCTTGCAATTGGAGAAGTGCTTAGTTTTGGGTTCAATCTTGTGGTGCTCGATCCTAGTGACAGAAAGGGAACCAACACGTATTGTATTGTTGCCATCGAGGATAAAAAGATGGGGTTTATATCATATTGCTTGAGTTTATCCCTCTACATCATGTCATCTTGCCTGATGCGTTACTCTGTTCTTACGAACTTAATACTCTAGATGCATGCTGGATAGCGGTCGATGTGTGGAGTAATAGTAGTAGGTGCAGAATCGTTTCGGTCTACTTGACACAGACGTGATGCCTTTGTTCATGATCATGCCTAGATATTCTCATAACTATGCGCTTTTCTATCAATTACTCGACATTAATTTGTTCACCCACCATAATATATGCTATCATGAGAGAAGCCACTAGTGAAACCTATGGCCCCCGGGTCTACTTTACATCATATAAGTTTCCGATCTATAATTCTAGTTTACTATTTATTTTGCAATCTTTGCTTTTCAATCTATACAACAAAAATACCAAAAATATTTATCTTATTATCTTTATATGATCTCACTTTTGCAAGTGGACGTGAAGGGATTGACAACCCCTTTATCGCGTTGGTTGCAAGGTTATTGATTGTTTGTGCAGGTACTAGGCGATTTGCGTGTAGTCTCCTACTGGATTGATACCTTGGTTCTCAAAAACAGAGGGGAATACTTATGCTACTTTGCTGCATCACCCTTTCCTCTTCAAGGGAAAACCAATGCATGCTCAAGAGGTAGCAAGAAGGATTTCTGGCACCGCTGCCGGGGAGATCTACTCTCAAGTCAATACATACCAAGTACCCATCACAAACTCTTATCCCTTGCATTACATTATTTGCCATTTGCCTCTCATTTTCCTCTCCCCCACTTCACCTTTGCCATTTTATTCGCCTTTTTCGTTCGTCTATTTTCGCTTGCCTCTTGTTTGCTTGTGTGTTGGATTGATTGTTTGTCACGATGGCTCAAGATAATACTAAATTATGTGACTTTTCCAATACCAACAATAATGATTTTATTAGCACTCCGATTGCTCCTACTACCGATGCTGAATCTTGTGAAATTAATACTACGTTGTTGAATCTTGTCATGAAAGATCAATTTTCTGGCCTTCCTAGTGAAGATGCCGCTACCCATCTAATCAACTTCATTGATTTGTGTGATATGCAAAAGAAGAAAGATGTGGATAATGATATTGTTAAATTGAAGCTATTTCCATTTTCACTTAGAGATCGTGCTAAAACTTGGTTATCTTCTTTGCCTAAAAATAGTATTGATTCATGGAATAAGTGCAAAGATGCTTTTATCTCTAAGTATTTTCTTCCCGCTAAGATCATCTCTCTTAGAAACGATATTATGAATTTTAAGCAACTTGATCATGAGCATGTTGCACAAGCTTGGGAGAGGATGAAATTAATGATACGTAATTGCCCTACACATGGTTTGGATTTATAGATGATTATACAATTTTTTTATGTTGGATTGAATTTTGCTTCTAGAAATCTATTAGATTCGGTCACAGGAGGTACTCTTATGGAAATCACTTTAGGAGAATCTACTAAACTCCTAGATAATATTATGGTTAATTATTCTCAATGGCACACCGAAAGATCCACTAGTAAAAAAGTTCATGCTATTGAAGAGATTAATGTTTTGAGTGGAAAGATGGATGAACTTATGAAATTGTTTGCTAATAAGAGTGTTTCTTCTGATTCTAATGATATGCCTTTGTCCACTTTGATTGAGAATAATAATGAATCTATGGATGTGAATTTTGTTGGTAGGAACAATTTTGGTAACAACGCGTATAGAGGAAACTTTAATTCTAGGCCGTTTCCTAATAATTCCTCTAATAATTATGGTAATTCCTACAACAACTTTTATGGAAATTTTAATAAGATGCCCTCTGATTTTGAGACAAGTGTTAAAGAATTTATGAATTCGCAAAAGAATTTCAATGCTTTGATTGAAGAAAAATTGCTTAAAATTGATGAGTTGGCTAGGAACCTGGATAGAATTTATCTTGATGTTGATTCTTTCAAACTTAGATCTATTCCACCTAAGCATGATATCAATGAGTCTCTCAAATCCATGAGAATTTCCTTTGGTGAGTGCAAAGAAAGAACCGCTAGGATGCGTGATGAAAAAGATTGCTTTGTGAAAGCGTGTTCTTCTAGTTTTCATAATAATAATGATGAAGATCTAAAAGTGATTGACGTGTCTCATATTAAATCTTTGCTTTCCAATATGAATCTTGATAAATATGGGACTGGAGATGAGTCAACTTTAGTTAAAAGGCGTCCCAATGATTCAGAGTTTTTAGATCTTGATGCAAAAATTGGTAAAAGTGGGATTGAAGAGGTCAAAACTTTACATAGCAATGAACCCACTATTTTGGATTTCAAGGAATTTAATTATGATAATTTCTCTTTGATAGATTGTATTTCCTTGTTGCAATCTATGTTAAATTCTCCTCATGCTTATGATCAAAACAAAGCTTTTACTAAACATATCGTTGATGCTTTAATGCAATCTTATGAAGAAAAACTTGAATTAGAAGTTTCTATCCCTAGAAAACTTTATGATGAGTGGGAACCTACTATTAAAATTAAGATTAAATATCATGAATGCTATGCTTTATGTGATTTGGGTGCTAGTGTCTCCACGATTCCAAAAACTTTGTGTGATGTGCCAGGTTTTCGTAAATTTGATGATTGTTCTTTAAATTTGCACCTTGCGGATTCCACCATTAAGAAACCTATGGGAAGGATTAATGATGTTCTTATTGTTGCAAGTAGGAATTATGTGCCGGTAGATTTCATCGTTCTTGACATAGATTGCAACCCTACATGTCCTATTATTCTTGGTAGACCTTTCCTTAGAACGATTGGTGCAATTATTGATATGAAAGAAGAAAATATTAGATTGTAATTTCCGTTAAGGAAAGGAATGGAACAATTTCCTGGAAATAAAATTGAATTACCTTATGAATCTATTATGAGAGCCACATATGGATTGCATACCAAAGATGACAATACCTAGATCTATTCTTGTTTTTATGCCTAGCTAGGGGCGTTAAACGATAGCGCTTGTTGGGAGGCAACTCAATTTTATTTTTGTTACTTGCTTTTTGTTCCTATTTAGTAATAAATATTTCATCTATCCTCTGTTATGATTGTGTTTTTTATGTTTTAATTAGTGTTTGTGCCAAGTAAAGCCTTTAGGATCTTCTTGGATGATTGTTATTTGATCTTGCTGAAAAAACAGAAAGTATGCGCTCACGAGAATAATTTTCATTTTTTTACCAGAGAGCGATAAAATACCAATTCTAACTGCAGTAGATCCATATACAAATTATTTAGGACGTCCTAATTTTTCAGGATTTTTGGAGTTACATAAGTATTCGAAACCTACAAATTACTACCGTCTGTTTTGTCTTTGACAGATTCTGTTTTTCGTGTGTTGTTTGCTTATTTTGATGAATCTATGACTAGTATCGGGGGGTATGAACCATAGAGAAGTTGGAATACATTAGGTTTAACACCAATATAAATAAATAATGAGTTCATTACAATACCTTAAAGTGGTGGTTTCTTTTCTTATACTAACGGAGCTCATGAGATTTTCTGTTGAGTTTTGTGTTGTGAAGTTTTCAAGTTTTTGGGTAAAGATTTGATGGATTTTGGAATAAGGAGTGGCAAGAGCCTAATCTTGGGGATTCCCAAGGCACCCCAAGGTAAAATTCAATGACAACCAAAAGTCTAAGCTTCGGGATGCCCCGGAAGGCATCCTCTCTTTCGTCTTCGTCTATCGGTAACTTTACTTGAGGCTATACTTTTATTCACCACATGATATTTGTTTTGCTTGGAGCGTCTTGTATGATTTGAGTCTTTGCTTTTTAGTTTACCACAATCATCCTTGCTGTACACACCTTTTGGAGAGACACACATGAATCGGAATTTATTAGAATACTCTATGTGCTTCACTTATATCTTTTGACCTAGATAATTTTGCTCTAGTGCTTCACTTATACCTTTTTAGAGCACGGTGGTGGTTTTATTTTGTAGAAATTATTGATCTCTCATTCTTAACTTATATTATTTTGAGAGTCTTTTATAACAGCATGGTAATTTTCTTTGGCTATAAAATTAGTCCTAATATGATAGGCATCCAGGATGGGTATAATAAAAACTTTCATATAGAGTGCATTAAATACTATGAGAAGTTTGATACTTGATAGTTGTTTCGAGATATAAAGATGGTAATATTAGAGTTGTGCTAGTTGAGTAATTGAGTAATTGATAAATACTTGTGTTGAAGTTTGCAAGTCCCGTAGCATGCACGTATGGTAAACGTCGTGTGACAAATTTGAATCATGAGGTGTTCTTTGATTGCTTTCCTTATGAGTGGCGGTCGGGGACGAGCGATGGTCTTTTCCTACCAATCTATCCCCCTAGGGGCATGCACGTAGCGCTTGGTTTTGATGACTTGTAGATTTTTGCAATAAGTATGTGAGTTCTTTATGACTAACGTTGAGTCCATGGATTACACGCACTCTCACCCTTCCATCATTGCAAGCCTCTTCGGTATTGTGCATTGCCCTTTCTCACCTCGTGAGTTGGTGCAAACTTCGCCGGTGCATCCAAACCCCGTGATATGATATGCTCTATCACACATAAGCCTCCTTATATCTTCCTCAAAATAGCCACCGTACCTACCTATTATGGCATTTCCATAGCCATTCCGAGATATATTGCCATGCAACTTTCCACCATTCCGTTTATTATGACACGCTCCATCATTGTCATAATTCTTTCATACATGTCACTCTTGATTCATTGCACATCCCGGTACACCGCCGGAGGCATTCACATAGAGTCATATTTTGTTCTAAGTATCGAGTTGTAATTCTTGAGTTGTAAGTAAATAAAAATGTGATGATTTTCATTACTAGAGCATTGTCCCACGTGAGGAAAGGATGATGGATACTATGATTCCCCCACAAGTCGGGATGAGATTTCAGACGAAAAAAAGAGGCAAAAAAAGAGAAAAAGGCCCAAACAAAAAAATGAGAGAAAAAGAGAGAAGGGGCAATATTACTATCCTTTTTCCACACTTGTGCTTGAAAGTAGCACCATGATCTTCATGATAGAGAGTCTCTTATTTTGTCACTTTCATATACTAGTGGGAATTTTTTGTGACGCCCCCGATTCAATCGTACACTAATCATACACGCAAACGTGTACTATCAAGATCAGGGACTCACGGGAAGATAGCACAACACAACTCTACAAATAAAATAAGTCATACAAGCATCATATTACAAGCCAGGGGCCTCGAGGGCTCGAATACAAGAGCTCGATCATAGACGAGTCAGCGGAAGCAACAATATCTGAGTACCGAGATAAGTTAAACAAGTTTGCCATAAGAAGGCTAGCACAAACTGGGATACAGATCGAAAGAGGCGCATGCCTCCTGCCTGGGATCCTCCTAAACTACTCCTGGTCGTTGTCAGCGGGCTGCACGTAGTAGTAGGCACCTCCAGTGTAGTAGGAGTCGTCGTCGACGGTGGCGTCTGGCTCCTGGGCTCCATCGTCTGGTCGCAGCAATCGAGTATAGAAAGGGGAAAAACGGGGAGCAAAGCAACCGTGAGTACTCATCCAAAGTACTCGCAAGCAAGGAGCTACACTACATATGTATGCATTGGTATCAAAAAGAAAAGGGGTTTCATATGTGGATTGAACTGCAGAATGCCAGAATAAGAGGGGGATAGCTAGTCCTATCGAAGACTACGCTTCTGGTAAACTCCATCTTGCAGCAGAAGAAGAGGGTAGATGGTAAGTTCACCAAGTAACATCGCGCAGCATAATCCTAACCGATGATCCTCCCCTCGTCGCCTTGTGAGAGAGCGATCACCGGTTGTACCTGGCACTTGGAAGGGTGTGTTTTATTAAGTATCTAGTTCTAGTTGTTATAAGTTCAAGATACAATTCCAAGTCGTCCTGTTACCGAAGATCACGTCTATTCGAATAGATTAACTTCCCTGCAGGGGTGCACCACATTCCCAACACGCTCGATCCCCTTTGTCCGGACACACTTTCCTGGGTCATGCCCGGCCTCGGAAGATCAACATGTCGCCGCCCTACCTAGGCACAGCAGAGAGGTCAGCATGCCGGTCTAAATCCTATGGCACAGGGGTCTATCGCCCATTGCACACCTATACGTTGCGTACGCGGCTGGT
Organism: Triticum dicoccoides; assembly: GCF_002162155.2. NCBI lineage: Eukaryota > Viridiplantae > Streptophyta > Magnoliopsida > Poales > Poaceae > Triticum > Triticum dicoccoides. The sequence goes on along the minus strand of NC_041380.1, from coordinate 161,401,462 downwards.
GAGCAGACCTAGCCTCCCTTATACAAGAGCAGGCGTTCCAGTCCAACCCGGCGTGCGCCGCTCAGTCGCTGACGTCACGAAGGCTTCGGCTGATACCACGACGTCGAGTGCCCATAAATGTCCCTGCGTAGTTGGTTAGTGCGTATAGGCTAGTAGCCAGACTCAGATCAAATACCCATATCTTGGTAAGCGTGTTATTTTGAAGTAACCGCGAACGCCGACCAGGGCCAGGCCCACCTCTCACTTAGGTGGTCTCCGCCTGCCCTGTCGCTCCACCTCAAAGTAACAGTCGGGGGCCGTCAGGAACCCAGGCCCACCACTACCTGGGTGGAACCACCTGCCCCTTCAACCCCCAACATCAGAATCACTTGCGGGTACTCAATGAGCTAACCCGACTTTAGTCACAACATTTATAGTATGTATATATGTATATATATACACCCGTGATCACCTTCCGAGTGATCACGACCCGATAGTATAGCATGGCAGATGGACTAGAATTTAGGACCATTGATGAAGTTCTAGCAAACCTATACTAAGCATGTAGGATTGCAGGTAAGGTATCAACAGTTGTAGCAACAATGACAGGCTATGCATCAGGATAGGATTAACGGAAAGCAGTAACATGCTACACTACTCTAATGCAAGCAGTATAGAGAAGAGTAGGCGATATCTGGTGATCAGGGGGGGCTTGCCTGGTTGCTCTGGCAAGAGAGAGGGGTCGTCAACACCGTAGTCATACTGGGTAGCAGCGGCTCGGTCTCGGTGTCTAGCGAGAGAAGAGGGGGAAGAAACAACAAATATTAAGCAAACAAATGCATAGCGATGCATGACATGACAAGTATCGGGGCTAGGGGTGCCCTAATGCGGTATGAGGTGGTACCGGTGAAGGGGGGAAACATCACGAAAATATCCCCGGTGTTCCACATTTTCGGGCAGATGAACCGGAGGGGGAAAGTTGTGTGTTCGCTATGCTAGGGATGTGTGGCGGATGAACGGGCTGTGCATCCGGATTCGTCTCGTTGTTCTGAGCAACTTTCATGTACAAAGTATTTTCATCCGAGTTACAGATTATATTAATTATCAAAGTTTTAATTTATTTTCTGAATTTCTGGAATTAATACTAATTCAAAATATTATAAGGACTAAATGCTAAGTGCACCCAAAAGTGTACCCAGCAGTGTGTGCTAGAGGCTAACAGTGGGCCCAAGTCAACAGTTGACTCAACAGTCAACATTTGACTGGTCAAACTTGAACAGTGCGGTGGGGGCCATCTGTCATTGGCTAGGTGATACACAGTCAGCACTTTGACTGGTCAAACTGGCCAAGGTAGGGCCACATGTCATAGTCTAGGGTTAGTTCAAGAGTTTAGTTTAACTAGGGGGTTCCACTGTCATATTCTGTTAGGCTAGCTAAACCAATTAATTAGGTTAATTAACCAAATAATTAATTAACTATTTATCCTATTTTATTTATTTCTTTTGGTTATTCATTTCGTTCTTTTTAAGGGGGGTTGGTCCCAGTGGCAGTGGCACAAGCAGCCATGGCTTGGCAACGCGTAGCCTATCACAGAGGAGCGCCGGCGACGAGCGCAGAGCACAATGGGGGAGCAGGTCATGGCCCTGGACAGGAGTAATGCCGACGAGGCGCAGGCATGCCGGAGCGGGCTAGGGCACGATAGATGCAGAACTGGGCGAGGCCAGCCGTGAGCAAAGAAGGGTGAGCAGTATTAGAGGGAGGCGAGGCCATGCGTGGGCGAGAGGGTGCACGGATCGGCGCGGGGCGTCGGTGACTGTGGCGAGGAGAAAAGGAGACGACGGAGGCGCTCACAGCCGTTGGCGGGGAGCGGGGGGCGGCGACCCGTGAGGAGGAGGTCGGGGAGGTTCTGGCGACGGTGGCGGGTGACAAGGGGGGCTCCGACGAGGGGGAAGAAGGCGAGGGAGGCCGGACCCGCGACGGGGCCTCCGGGATCCGTCCATCTCCAGCGAGGGGGCTACTTGGCGCGACACAACTAGGTGGTGCCATGGGAGGAGCTCCTGCGAGGCGATGGCGCGAGGATGGCGGGAGGTGGTGGATCCCTGGGCGCGGGCGCGGCAGCGGTGGTGGGCTCCGACACGGCAGAAGATGGGGTTGGGGCGCAAGGCATGTCTGCGCCCTGGTGCTGGGTTGTGTTGGGTGTGTGCGGCGCTGGGAGGGAGACGAGAGAGAGATGGGGATCGGGACAGGGGGAGTTAGGGTTAGTGGTGGGATGGGTTGTCCTAGTAGGTCAGGGGGCATGCGGGGTGGGCCGACTAGGCTGGCCGGTTGCTTGGCCAGGTGGGCCGAACGGCCTAGGGGGATGGGGTCTTCGTCTCTTTTATTTTTTTGTTTATTTTCTCTCTTCTTTCACTTATTCTTTTCTGTTTTATTTTAGTTTACACATTATTTTTAGTTTATTAAAATATGACATTAGCTCCTAAAACAATGTTTCAAAATAATCCACTGCCATAAAAGTTTTACCCTGAAATAAAAACGGTTTAGTATTTTTCAAAGTTTAATAGACATTTATTTAATTGCTTTAACTACTGTTTTAATCATTTTGGAACACTTAAACCTTTTATAAAAACTTGGTTTCTTCACCTACAAAACTTATGATTTATTTGCCACAGTTCGCACATTTTAGTTTGACATTTGAAAACTTTTATTTTTGACTTTATTTAAATTTGAATTTGAACTGTTTTCGGATCAACGAGAGTCTAACAACAGTAAACATGGTGGCATAATTAGTGGGAGATTACTGTAGCTTAACTACCGGGGCATTACAAATCTCCTCCACTACAAGAAATCTCGTCCCGAGATTTAAGAGGTGGAGTAAGGAGGAAAGTTTTGGTTACGAAATTCTAACGGATCTTCTCGGTCTTGGTTGCTCTTCTCGAAGAGGTCAATCCATAGCATTGATGTCTTCATTCCTATGCCTGAATGCATCGTGATGAAGCTGTCGTCCTTGCTTCAGGATCTTTACCGTAATTACGAAAGGATAAAGGGTGGTTATTCCGGAAGAGCGAACCTCTACAAGGTTGATTACCTGGTAGCTAACATCGGGGTAAGGTGGCGGAAAGTATCTCTCGAACTGAAACTTAAGAAAAAAATCGAGAGTAAAGTCAGGAGGTACCATGAGAAGCTTAAGCGGGTAGGCAATCGTTCGATGCCTGAACAAGGTGTGAAAGGGGTCCAGAGCAACGAGAATACGTATTGCGTCTGATACCAAAGTAGATTACTAGGGAGATGACCCATGAATTACATACGAAATCAAGCGCGAGGAATAACTTTGGCAACATGGGGGTACAGAAGAGTCAGGTTTCGATCCTGTGGAACTGTGGGTTATGGGCCCACCATGTGAGTTAAAGGTAGAAAGGGCGCTGGCACCTTACACGATCATGTAAGCAAGGCAGGTCAGAGGATAGCCTGTCAGTTATGTCGGCGACAACGTCGGTACCAAGGGCGAGGGACAAAGAGAACCATTTCCTGCTCGTTGAATGAGGCGGGCCAATAGGCAAAGTTCTCGTCCATCGGTGGTTACCGGAATGTCATCAACAATAGTAACAGGGTCTTGCTGACATAATTGTACACCGAGGTGTTTACATAAGCAGGAGAATATTTCTGCGTGGATCATATAGATCACAAGAAAGGTTAAACCGAACAATGGAAAGGAAAATGTGATTATCAGATTAAACAGAACAATGGAAAGGAAAAAGGTGTTTAAACACATATTTCAGGGGTATATCCTTCCCAAGGACAAGCAGAGCATGATATACGTGACAAGATATAATGTAGAAAACCCTTTAGGTAAGGGGAGAGAAATTTCATGACATTACCCATACAATGGTGTTTAGATAATTGATAATGAAAATTTAGCATTGTGCTTCAGATGTTCTTATTGAAAGTCGGAGTACCATAGACATGCTTCGAGATAGCATTGACATGGTCTTCACGCAATGTCAGACTTTGGATACACAAAGGATCCATCAGGAACAACTCATAGAATAAGTCTTACAATTTCCTCATGGAAGAATGGATAACCTTGCTAAAAAGGAAACTAACAGTAGGACCTCCGGCGAGGTGTGCTGGGCATGACATCACCTTACCGGGTCATGAAAGAACATTGTTCTTACCCTTTGAAATATAGACCAACCATCATATTTGACCGAGATTCAGATCTGGTCGGTGTTAGGATACCTCAGACTCAGGGTGCCTGAGAAGAATAGGTGTAACACACATTGACGAGATGACATTGTAAGATTCTTGGAAATGAACTATGGAAGCGAGTTTCGAAACAAGAGTTCATCATTAAACCAAGCAGTGGATGAGGAGGTGGCTGATGGCTCAACGACCATTCCTCCAGATTTCCAAAAAGGTGTGTTTCCACAATCATGTGAACAAGGAGATGACATTTGTTAGATCAAATGATATAATGGTGTGTGCTCAAGGAAAGCATACACAATTAAACATTGATTGAAAGGAGCACCCGAAATATGGGGTTAGGTAGCATGATCAATGTTAGAATGGTGATCCAATAACCAATAGTCTAAGAATGAACTATCGACCATTAACTTCAAAGCAATAGGGTTGCTAGAAGTTTTGAATTCCCACGTCATAGTTCAATTGTCGGTTTTCAAGTTAGAAACAACACGAGGACCAAGAAAGAATGATGATGGTGAGAAGTATCACTATAATAAGAATTCTTATGAGGTGGAGTAATCCTCACAACATTCTTGTCATAAAAGATGGTAATACTCCAAGCTAAAGAGAACAAATGTTGGATAGCAAGGAACTCAACCTATAACCCAGAACACGAACAAGTTTGTGTTCGAGGGAAGGCAATAAAGTGGTCGATGACAACACAAATCATCGAGGGCAGCATGGAATTTCTCATCATGAATTCAATTGATATCTTGGAAGAAGTTAAAATGTTGACGATGATCACGACACACTTGTCGAGAGGTTTCTTGAATATGTAATCGATCAGCAATGACATCAAGTCAAAGGAATGGTGAAGCAAAAAGTTATTGGAACCAAGGGTACGACACAAACTCAAAATCAAGCTTGCTGTTCAAGGCGAAATGGTATGACGAGGAAGATCAACGTAAGTTTAGCTCCTCATCGAAAGTTGTGCTCCAGGAATAAGGACCAAGTAGCACAGTTAACATTTAGAACAATAATGAATATAGCCGATCAGGCTAGGAATGACGTGATGGAGTATTAAACTCCTCAACAACAAAGTACTAGAAGGTACTGAATTGTAGTGTAGATTTGATTCACTAATCGGCATTCTCGATTGACGACAACCCAAAACCCGTGGAGTGATTACTACGGGGAAAGGTACTACTTCATCAGAAATTCATAAGATGAAGTGCAATGGGTTGATATCCCCGAGATACCAGGGGGTAATACTCAAAGGTAGAACAAAATAGAGGTTGGGCTGGCGTACTAATCTGTAGGAGACAAGTACTTTAACTTGTCCGAGAAATAGAATCAAAGGAGAACAATCATGGTCAGATCCATGGTTCCAAAGGGTCAATTCACAGATACCAGATGATACTTATCAAGGAAATAGTTATTATTACAAGAAGCTTCCATGATAGGATCTGCATCGTGTCCATGGGCATGAACACAAAGTTCAAGGTCGACTCCCACTTCTCTAATGCATAACCTTTCATTCACTTCTCGCCTTCAACAAAGTTGTGTTGAAATTTTATCTGACATAACAACAGTTGAGTATGACTTGTGAAAACTGTCAGGTTCACACGGATTTAGAGAAGGTATAGGTTCAACCCATCGGGGCATCTTATAAACATATACCACAAGCTTCAAGAGTAGATATCACCAGCTCGAGAGCAGAGCAAGGTTGAGAAAGCAAAGGATACAATTTACCAAATGCATTATGTATCCGAGGGAAGGCTCACAAGGTTATTGAATATGAAGGACGTTGTCAGGTAAAATCCAACAAAGGATCTGGTGGTCCATAAGGGATCTGATGTGAGCATCGGTACTCAACCAGAAGAACAAAGAATGCAAGGAGATAAGATTATAGAAACAACTCACTAATTCAAAGCTCAAATGCAAAGGAATTATGAATTCCAAGACAAGGGATCAGAAGCAATGCTGTGATTAGGGATGGATAAGTTGAATAGCCTTAGGGGTACAATCAATGGCAATTTGATTGGTCGAGATCCAGCTCATGTTTAAAATGACATCTGAGCAGAAAGGATGAATTCTAGGATCTGATTGAGGATTGTGAGCATTCTCAATATATTGAATCAAGGGACGTAGAATGATAGTGACAAATAATGTCAACAGAGATTACCATAAATATGGAATTAACCAGGCTGGAAGGCAAGAAATTCGGGATCAATAGGTTGTTGAGGATTTTTAGAAGATCAAATAGTTTTTCAAAGAACATTGTGAAAGACACGCAACTAGAAATGAACAAATCCTCAGTAAATGTGAGGAATTATTCGTAGGGGTATTCATCGGGCAAAGATCTGCAAGGCAGTAGCTCAAAGGATTCTCGGAATAACGGAGAGCAGTTCGAGGCATCTTGTATTAACAAGATCAATGGGGTTGAATGTAAGACTGGCAAGTGTATGCAGTTATCCCTAAGGATATAACGGTGGTAGGGAACGCAAAAGCGATGACACAAAGTCTTGAGAGAACACTAGATAGTATCTTCGGAATCTTCTGGTCCAGCAGGCGGTCATCTGTTGTAAGGGGCTCTCCGGGAGGAAGTGATCATGAGATCCTAATGTTAGAGTTAGTAAAACCATTTAAACCCGAATAGAAGAGAGTTCAGAGTCCTAGAGTATAGATCAAGGAGTAAAAGATCCTAGTACCACCCAATGGCGACGTGGGCCCATAAGACTCACATCCATGTTAGTAAAAGTTTTGTAGTGACTAGACACGACTTCGACCAAGGAGTTTGGAAGGGGGATTCCTAGGCAATCGGCTCTTATACCAACTTGTGACGCCCCCGATTCAATCATACACTAATCATACACGCAAACGTGTACGATCAAGATCAGGGACTCACGGGAAGATATCACAACACAACTCTACAAATAAAATAAGTCATACAAGCATCATATTACAAGCCAGGGGCCTCGAGGGCTCGAATACAAGAGCTCGATCATAGACGAGTCAGCGGAAGGAAAAATATCTGAGTACCGACATAAGTTAAACAAGTTTGCCTTAAAAAGGCTAGCACAAACTGGGATACAGATCGAAAGAGGCGCATGCCTGCTGCCTGGGATCCTCCTAAACTACTCCCGGTCGTCGTCAGCGGGCTGCACGTAGTAGTAGGCACCTCCAGTGTAGTAAGAGTCGTCGTCGACGGTGGCGTCTGGCTCCTGGGCTCCATCGTCTGGTCGCAGCAATCGGGTATAGAAAGGGGAAAAAGGGGAGCAAAGCAACTGTGAGTACTCATCCAAAGTACTTGCAAGCAAGGAGCTACACTACATATGTATGCATTGGTATCAAATGGAAAAGGGGTATCATATGTGGACTGAACTGCAGAATGCCGGAATAAGAGGCGGATAGCTAGTCCTATCGAAGACTACGCTTCTGGTAACCTCCATCTTGTAGCAGAAGAAGAGGGTAGATGGTAAGTTCACCAAGTAACATCGCATAGCATAATCCTAACCGACGATCCTCCCATGTCGCCCTATGAGAGAGCGATCACCGGTTGTATCTGGCACTTGGAAGGGTGTGTTTTATTAAGTATCCAGTTCTAGTTGTCATAAGGTCAAGGTACAACTCCAAGTCGTCCTGTTATCGAAGATCACGGGTATTCGAATAGATTAATTTCCCTGCAGGGGTGCACCACATTTCCCAACACACTCGATCCCCTTTGTCTAGACACACTTTCCTGGGTCATGCCCGGCCTCGGAGGATCAACACGTCGCAGACCTACCTAGGCACAATAGAGAGGTCAGCACACCGGTCTAAATCCTATGGCGCAGGAGTCTAGGCCCATCGCCCATTGCACACCTGCATGTTGCGTACGCGGCCGGTGAGCAGACCAAGCCTCCCTTATACAAGAGCAGGCGTTCCAGTCCAACCCGGCGCGCGCCGCTCAGTCGCTGATGTCACGAAGTCTTCGGTTGATACCATGATGTTGAGTGCCCATAACTGTCCCCGCGTAGTTGGTTAGTGCGTATAGGCTAGTAGCCAGACTCAGATCAAATACCCAGATCTCGTTAAGCGTGTTATTTTGAAGTAACCGCGAACGCCGACCAGGGCCAGGCCCACCTCTCACCTAGGTGGTCTCCGCCTGCCCTGTCGCTCCGCCTCAAAGTAACACTCGGGGGCCGTCGGGAACCCAGGCCCACCACTACCTGGGTGGAACCACCTGCCCCTTCAACCCCCATCATCAGAATCACTTGCGGGTACTCAATAAGCCAACCCGACTTTAGTCACAACATTTATAGTATGTATATATGTATATATATACCCGTGATCACCTCCCGAGTGATCACGGCCCGGTTGTATAGCATGGCAGATGGACTAGAATGTAGGGCCACTGATGAAGTTCTAGCAACCTATACTAAGCATGTAGGATTGCAGGTAAGGTATCAACAGTTGTAGCAACAATGACATGCTATGCATCAGGATAGGTTTAACGGAAAGTAGTAACATGCTACACTACTCTAATGCAAGTAGTATAGAGAAGAGTAGGCGATATCTGGTGATCAAGGGGGGCTTGCCTAGTTGCTCTGGCAAGAGAGAGGGGTCATCAACACCGTAGTCGTATTGGGTAGCGGCGGCGTCGGTCTCGGTGTCTAGCGAGAGAAGAAGGGGAAGAAATAATAAATATTAAGCAAACAGATGCATAGCGATGCATGACATGACAATTATCGGGGCTAGGGGTGCCCTAACGCGGTATGAGGTCGTACTGGTGAAGGGGGGAAACATCGGGAAAATATCCCCGGTGTTTCGCGTTTTCGGACAGATGAACCGGAGGGGGAAAGTTGTGTGTTCGCTATGCTAGGGATGCGTGGCGAATGAACGGGCTGCGTATCCGGATTCGTCTCGTCGTTCTGAGCAACTTTCATGTACACAGTTTTTTCATCCGAGTTACGGATTATTTTATATTAATTTACAAAGTTTTAATTTATTTTCTGAATTTCTGGATTTATTACTAATTCAAAATATTATAAGGACTAAATGCTAAGTGCACCCGAAAGTGTACCCAGCAGTGTGTGCTAGAGGCTAACAGTGGGCCCAAGTCAACAGTTGACTCAGAAGTCAACATTTGACTAGTCAAACGTGAACAGTGCGGTGGGGGCCATCTGTCATTGGCTAGGTGATACACAGTCATCACTTTGACTGGTGAAACTGGCCAAGGTGGGGCCACATGTCATAGTCTAGGGTTAGTTTAAGAGTTTAGTTTAACTAGGGGGTTCCACTGTCATATTCTGTTAGGCTAGCTAAACCAATTAATTAGGTTGATTAACCAAATAATTAATTAACTATTTATCCTATTTTATTTATTTCTTTTGGTTATTCATTTTGTTCTTTTTTAAGGGGCGGGGGGTTGGTCCCAGTGGCAGTGGCACAAGCAGCCATGGCTTGGCAACGCGCGGCCACTCATAGAGGAGCGCCGGTGACGAGCGCAGAGCGCGACGGGGTAGCAGGGCATGGCCCCGGACAGGAGCAACGCCGACGAGGCGCAGGCATGCCGGAGCGGGCTGGGGCATGGCAGATGCATAACTGGGCGAGGTCAGCCGCGAGCAACGACGGGCAAGCAGTAGCAGAGGGAGGCAAGGCCATGCGTGGGCGAGAGGGTGCACGGATCGGCACGGGGCGTAGGTGACTGCGGCAAGGAGAAAAGGAGATGAGGGAGGCACTGATAGCCGTTGGCGGGGAGCGGGGGGCGACGAGGCGTGGCGGCGACCCATGGGAAGGTGGTCGGGGAGGTTCCGGCGACGGCGGCGGGTGACGAGAGGGGCTCCGGCGAGGGGGAAGAAGGCGAGGGAGGCCGGACCCACGACGGGGCCTCCGGGATCCGTCCATCTCCGGCGAGGGGGCGACTTGGCGCGGCACAACTAGGCGGTGGCCATGGGAGGAGCTCCTGTGAGGCGATGTCGCGAGGGCGGCGGGAGGTGGCGGATCCCCGGGCGCGGCGCGGCGGCGGTGGTGGGCTCCGGCACGGCAGGAGATGGGGTTGGGGCGCAGGGCCTGTCTGTGCCCTGGCGCTGGGGGGTGTCGGGTGTGTGCGGCGCTGGGAGGGAGACGAGAGAGAGATGGGGATCGGGACAGGGGGGAGTTAGGGTTAGCGGTGGGATGGGTTGGCCTAGTAGGCCAGGGGGCATGCGGGGTGTGCCGACTGGGCTGGCCGGTCGCTTGGCCAGGTAGGCCGAACGGCCTAGGGGGATGGGGTCTTCGTCTCTTTATTTTTTTTGTTTATTTTCTCTCTTCTTTTACTTATTCTTTTCTATTTTATTTTAGTTTACACATTATTTTTAGTTTATTAAAATATGACATTAGCTCCTGAACAATGTTTCAAAATAACCCACTGCCATAAAAGTTTTACCTCGATATAAAAATGGTTTAGTATTTTCAAAGTTTAATAGACATTTATTTAATTGCTTTAACTACTATTTTAATCATTTTGGAACACTTAAACCTTTTATAAAAACTTGGTTTCTTCACGAACAAAACTTATGATTTATTTGCCACAGCTCGCACATTTTATTGTGACATTTGAAAACTTTTATTTTTGACTTTATTTTAAATTTGAATTGTTTTCGAATCAACGAGAGTCTAACAACAGTAAACGTGTTGACGTGGCATCATTAGTGGGAGATTACTATAGCTTAACTACCGGGGCGTTACATTTTTCATTATAGAACTTGGCTTGTATATTCCAATGATGGGCTTCCTCAAAATGCCCTAGGTCTTCGTGAGCAAGCAAGTTGGATGGACACCCACTTATTTTCTTTTATTGATCTTTCATATATTTATAGCTCTAGTGCATCTGTTGCATGGCAATCCCTACTCCTTGCATTGACATCAATTGTTGGGCATCTCCATAGCCGGTTGATTAGCCGCGTCAATGTGAGACTTTCTCCTTTTTTGTCTTCTCACACAACCTCCATCATCATATTCTATTCCACCCATGGTGGTATGTCCATGGACCACACTCATATATTGCGTGAAAGTTGAAAGAGTTTGAAAAGGCTAAGTATGAAACAATTGCTTGGCTTGTCATCAGGGTTGTGCATGATGGGAGCATTTTGTGTAACGAAAATGAAGCATGGCCAAACTATATGATTTTGTAGGGATAAGCTTTCTTTGGCTATGTTATTTTGATAAGACATAATTGCTTGGTTAGCATGCTTGAAGTATTATTATTTTTATGTCAATATTGAACTTTTTTCTAGAATCTTTTGGATCTAAACATTCATGCCGCAATAAAGAGAATTACATTGAAAATTATGTTAGGTAGCATGCCACATCAAAAATTCTGTTTTTATCACTTACCTACTCGAGGACGAGCTGGAATTAAGCTGGGAGATGCTGATACGTCTCCAACATATCTATAATTTTTGATTGTTCCATGCTATTATATTATCTATTTTGGATGTTTAGTGGGCTTTAATATGCACTTTTATATTATTTTTGGGACTAACCTATTAACCGAAGGCCCAGTGCCAGTTGCTGTTTTTTGCCTATTTAAGTGTTTCACAGAAAAGGAATATCAAACGGAGTGAAGCCTTCGCGAGGATATTTTTTGGAACAAACGCAATCCAGGAGACTTAGAGTGGAGGTCAAGGAAGCAACGAGGCGGCCACGAGGTAGGGAGGCACGCCCAGGGGGTAGGCGCGCCCCCCCACTCTCGTGGGCCCCACGGAGCTCCACCGACCTACTTCTTTCGCCTATATATACTCCTATACCCTGAAAACATCCAGGGGAGCCACGAAACCACTTTTCCACCGTCGCAACCTTCCGTACCCATGAGATCCCATCTTGGGGCCTTTTTCGGCGATCTGCCGGAGGGGGATTCGATCACGGAGGGCTTCTACACCAACACCATAGCCTCTTCGATGATGTGTGAGTAGTTCACCACAGACCTTCAGGTCCATAGTTATTAGCTAGATGGCTTCTTCTCTCTCTTTGGTTCTCAATACAAAGTCCTCCTCGATGTTCTTGGAGATCTATTCGATGTAATACTTTTTGCGGTGTGTTTGTCGAGATCCGATGAATTGTGGGTTTATGATCAAGATTATCTGTGAATAATATTTGATTCTTCTCTGAATTCTTATATGCATGATTTAATATCTTTGCAAGTCTCTTCAAATTATCAGTTTGGTTTGTCCTACTAGATTGATCTTTCTTGCAATTGGAGAAGTGCTTAGTTTTGGGTTCAATCTTGCGGTGCTCGATCCTAGTGATAGAAAGGGAACCAACACATATTGTATTGTTGCCATCGAGGATAAAAAGATGGGGTTTATATCATATTGCTTGAGTTTATCCCTCTACATCATGTCATCTTGCCTAATGCGTTACTCTGTTCTTACGAACTTAATACTCTAGATGCATGCTGGATAGCGGTTGATGTGTGGAGTAATAATAGTAGGTGCAGAATCGTTTCGGTCTACTTGACACAGACGTGATGCCTTTGTTCATGATCATGCCTAGATATTCTCATAACTATGCGCTTTTCTATCAATTACTCGACATTAATTTTTTCACCCACCATAATATATGCTATCATGAGAGAAGCCACTAGTGAAACCTATGGCCCCCGGGTCTACTTTACATCATATAAGTTTCCGATCTATAATTCTAGTTTACTATTTATTTTGCAATCTTTGCTTTTCAATCTATACAACAAAAATACCAAAAATATTTATCTTATTATCTTTATATGATCTCACTTTTGCAAGTGGCCGTGAAGGGCTTGACAACCCCTTTATCGCGTTGGTTGCAAGGTTATTGATTGTTTGTGCAGGTACTAGGCGATTTGCGTGTAGTCTCCTACTGGATTGATACCTTGGTTCTCAAAAACAGAGGGAAATACTTATGCTACTTTGCTGCATCACCCTTTCCTCTTCAAGGGAAAACCAATGCATGCTCAAGAGGTAGCACCTCTTCAGGAGCACGGAGCCCAAGGGCCTCGCGGTCTCGGGCGCCGGTGCGCGGGCCCCAGCAGCAGATGAAGAAGCAGCAGCCGGCCCAACGGTAGCACCATACAGCGCCAGGGCAGGAGCATCGCCCTAGGAGACCAGTGCCGACCTACTCTTCGTCGGAACCATAGTCGGCGACTTCTTCGAGGGGGTGACCTTGGACCTTGTGGTGACCCTAGCAGGGGGCCGGACCTCCTCACCGGGTGGTCGCTGGCGTCGTCACCATCAAGTAGGGCACGGAGGAGATCGGCCTTGCGCGGAGGGGAGGTCTCCCCGGTCCCCTCTGGGGTCGCCTCCGAGTCCTGCTCCTCCTCCCCGCCAGAGTCGCCGGAGGACACCACCACCGGAATCGTCACCACCAGGGCCTCAGCGGGCGCCGGCGGCACGAGGCCGCGTCCATCAAAGACGGGCATGGCAGCGGCAACCTTCGCCCCATCGGGGCGGTGGTACAGAGGAACAAAGGTGTCTGGAGGGTACCCCTGGTCGTCCCTGACCAGGGAACGGAGAGCCGTGCCCAGTTCCTCTTCAGGCGGAGGTGGTCAGCCTTGTCCCCGAGCTTCCACAAGGGGCGCGAGCACGCCTAGAGTGGAGCCACGTGCTGCGACAGGAATTCCTTGACGATCATGGCCCCCGTCAGCTTCGCCGCATTTGGGTCATCAAGGCTTCAGATCGGCAGTCATCTTCTCCAGCACATGCTCCGCTCGGGGGTCCGTGAGCTTTGCGTGGAACCACCTGTCGTGAGACATGGGCATCCCCGTCGGTAGCACAAGTCGGGGGTGGGAGCGCTTGGCGTCCATCAGAACCCACTTGCTCCTGAAGCCCTCGGCCTTCTTCCCGGCCATCGAGATCGCATTGGTCTTGTTGGCCGTTACAAAGTTGGCGCACCCCGAGCAATGGTCGTCCTTGATCCGGAGATAGAAGAAGTGGCGCAGTAGCGCCACGTATGGCATCACCCTGACGTATGCCTCACAGTAGAAGGCGAAAATCGACAGAAGGAGGACAGAGTTGGGATGAAGATGGAGGGCGTGCAGCTTGTAGTGGCTGAGGACGGAGTAGAAGAAGTCACAAAAGGGGGAACCAACCCCGCCACAGCACTGCTCATGAAGAAGGGATAGAAGGTGCTGCCAGAGGCCTCCGGCTCGGCGGAGCCAACCCGGAGCGCGATCTTCCTTTTCTCGTCGCCGCCCTCCGCCGTCATCAGGAGTGTGGTGGTGAGGTTCTTCTCTGAGACGCTGGGCGCGCTCAGGGGCGGCTCATACCAGGAGGGCGAAAGGGTGGCCCTCGCCTTGTTGGGTGCCATCAATGGCAGGCTTGGAGGAGGATTGGTGCAGATCTGGAGGCTTGGGAGCGAGGAGTAGGAAAGGGGATCTGGAGCAAGACAAAGGCAAGCAATGAAGACACTGCGGTGCGCGCCAGCCTTTTGTCAGTCGGGCAGTTGCCGAGGCAGCATGGGGAAGCGGAGACGCCCACGTCCTGTCAATTGCCACACGTCAATCATGGCCGTAGGCTGTTAGGTCCTGTGGCGCTCCGCACTTGACCCTTGGCTTCGCCGCGAAGCCAAGCACGAGCGCGCCTTGGGCCCGGGGGCTACTGTCGGCGTCTTGGGAACAGGGGTACCCAGACTTGCCTGCCTGCGGCCTAGGGCGTGGCTCCACCAGCGGCCTAGTACGGCCCATCTTCATCAACCAACACTCAAGACCCTCGCGAGGGGCCAAGCCACGCGAGGCGGACGACACAAGACATCCTCAGGGGCAACCCCACTAGGCTAGCTCACGAGGAGCAGAGAGATCAAGGCGAGGGGCACATCGTGAGGTTTCCATGACATGAGCCATGACGACCAAGGCCAGGCGGGTGCCAGCATGCGCATAGTGCCAGTTTCCTCTTTTGTGCTAAAGAGGCAGGCGCATGCGAGGAGTCCCGAGGCGCCAGGCAAAGGTTTCCCTATCGGTGCAATGAGACCAAGACCAGCAGGACGGCAAGACGGAGGTCATCACGGAGCCCGCGACGACGTCACCACCAGAGCCTTTGGCAGGCGAAGACCACCTTTTGTCAGGATAACTTGTACTTGTTGCCCCCCTTCAAATTGGCCATTGTGGGATCCCTTCCTGCCTAATATTTGGGGAGAGGACCCGGGCCTCTATATATAGGGCTAGCCACGACCATAGGCAAAAGGGGATTCAGATCATCCCCAACCACACAAGCTCATCGACCTCAAGAACACCTCTCCTCAGGAGGCTGTTCTTCCCTTGTACTTGTTCATCCCCAACCAACAAGGCAATCCACCACACCACACTGGAGTAGGGTATTACACCGCAACGATGGCCCGAACCAGTATAAACCCTTGTGTCTCTTGTTCCTCGGGTTCGGCGAGCTGGGCTTTGAGATCATTGTGATAGTGTCAGCTAGGGGGAGAGAGATCTTCGTGCACACCCCAGTGTTCGAACCTCAAGGGTTTGCCAGAACCCGCAATCCAACACTAAGCAACTCTCAAAGAAGAAAGGGTCGAACTAAACTTTATTTCATCTAGGCAAAAGATCGAATGAAAATAAGTAAAAAGCAAAAAGATAGTGGGATGATAGGATACCGGGGCACCTCCCCCAAGCTTGGAGGAAGCCAAGGGGAGTGCCCAGACCAGATACTCAGTTCTCCTTTGGTGGTGGAGAAGATGGTGGTGGTGACGAAGATGTCTTGTCCTCAGATTTCCATGGCAGTGGTCCACCATCATAAGAGGAAGAGTGAGTCTCACTGGTCCTGCAACTAGCAACAGAACTCTTACATTTAAACCTTGCCTCATATTCAAAGACTTGGTTCTGGAGGTCATAGATCTGGCTTTGGAGGAAGTTGATTTGCTCATTGAAGGTGAAGACGATGTCTTTCATGGGCTTGCCATCCACCTTGAGATCACGGGAGAGGTCCGTGATCATGAGGTGATTGGCATGGAGTCCACGCTCCACTACCCCCTTGGACCGGAAGACATCTTGCTCCACAGCTTCAAGCCTAGCCTCCACGGTTCCCATCCCCTTAGGACAGGGTACATCACA
Source organism: Triticum dicoccoides (assembly GCF_002162155.2). Classification (NCBI taxonomy): domain Eukaryota; kingdom Viridiplantae; phylum Streptophyta; class Magnoliopsida; order Poales; family Poaceae; genus Triticum; species Triticum dicoccoides. The sequence goes on along the minus strand of NC_041380.1, from coordinate 161,385,258 downwards.
AAGGTGAAGCAACCCCTCATGCATCTCAATGACGTGAGGGTGCTGCACCACCTCCCAAAGATATGTGTTGATGACGTTCTTGAAGAACTTGTCCTTGGAGGATCTTGAAGCAGCCATGGTAAATGGGATCTGACATAAAACATCAAGGGAAAAAAAGAACATAGGATTTCTTCGTGATACGGTGGTTAACAGGTTCGGGAAGTATATATAGATTTTTTTTATCTTGGAGGACAAGTACATGAAAGAAAAATGGAGTACAGAAGGTGTCCCAGGTGGGCACAACCCACCTGGGCGCGCCAGGCTTGTGCCCACTAGGGGACGCTTCCTGGGAGTTTCTTTATTTCCAAAATTCTAAAATATGCCAAATCTGATAGAAAATATTTTTGCAGATTTTTTGGAGTCCCTTTACTTACCGTATCACATATCTCCTTATTTTACGATTCTGGAGTGTTCCGAAGGACTCTTTTATGTGCTCTTCCGGTGTCAAGGTTTGGATAATATTACTTTCAATATTAATAGGCGTACCTGAGATATAATGCTTTATTCATTGCCCATTGACAATCTTTGGGTTAGTACCTTCATAATTATTTATTTTGATGGCACCAGACCTGTAAACCTCCTCGATGACATATGCGCCTTCCCATTTCGAGAGGAGCTTCCCTGGAAAAAATCTAAAACGAGAGTTGTACAAAAGAACATATTCTCTGACTTTAAACTCACGCTTTTGGATTCTTTTGTCATGCCATCTTTTTTACTTTTTCTTTAAATAATTTTGCATTTTCATAAGCTTGGGTTCTCCATTCATCTAGTGAGCTAATATCAAATAACCTCTTTACACCAGCAAGTTTGAAGTCATAATTGAGTTCTTTAACTGCCCAAAAAGTTGTATGTTCCAACTCAAGAGGCAAATGACAAGCTTTTCCATAAACCATTTTATAAGGAGACATACCCATAGGATTTTTATATGCTGTTCATAAGCCCAAAGTGCATCATCTAATTTCTTAGACCAATTCTTACTGGACCTATTGACAGTCTTTTGCAAAACTAATGTTATTTCTCTATTGCTAAGTTCAACTTGACCACTAGAGTGAGGATGATAGGGTGATGCAATTCTATGGTTAACATCATACTTGGCAAGCATTTCATGGAAAGCACCATGAATAAAGTGTGAACCACCATCATTCATTAAATGTCTAGGGACTCCAAACCATGGGAAAATAACTTCCTTAAGCATTTTAATAGAGGTATTGTGATCAACACTACTGGTTGGAATAGATTCTACCCACTTAGTAACATAATCAACATCAACCAAAATATGTGTATACCCATTAGAGGAAGGAAAAGGTCCCATGTAATCAAGTCCCCAAACATCAAATGGTTCAACAACAAGTGAATAATTCATAGGCATTTCTTGACGCTTACCGATATTACGTACTCTTTGACATTCATCACAAGATGAGACATCTTACAGGCATCCTTGAAGAGAGTAGGCCAATAAAATCTACATTGCAATACCTTGTGAGCAGTTCTGTCTCCAGCATGATGCCCTCCATAAGCCTCGGAGTGACATTTCTATAGGATTTGTTCCTGTTCATGCTCAGGTACACAACACCTAATAATACCATCTACTCCTTTATAAAGATGTGGGTCATCCCAGAAGTAATGTCTTAAATCATAGAAGATTTTTTTTCTTTTATTGGTATGTAAAGCTAGGTGGTAAATATTTAGCAACAATTTAATTAGCATAGTTAGCATACCAAGGAGTACTATTAGCAAAATTTATTACAGCTAATTGCTCATCAGGAAAGCTATCATCAATAGGTAGTGGGTCATCAAGCACATTTTCAAGCCTAGACATGTTATCAGCTACGGGGTTCTCAGCTCCTTTTCTATCAATGATATGTAAATCAAATTCTTGTAACCAGAGAACCCAACGAATAAGTCTAGGTTTAGCATCTTTATTTTCCATAAGATATTTAATAGCAGCATGGTCTGTGTGAACAGTTACTTTGGAATCAACAATATAAGGTCTAAATTTATCAAGCAAACAGAACTGCTAAGAATTCCTTTTCAATAGTAGCATAATTTCTTTGAACACTGTCTAGAGTTTTACTAGCATAATGAATAACATTTAGTTTCTTATCAACTCTTTGTCCTAGAACAACACCAACAACATAATCACTAGCATCACACATAATTTCAAAAGGCAAGTTCCAATCAAGTGGTTGAACAATAGGTGTAGATATTAAGGCTTTCTTGAGTGTTTCAAAAGTTTCAAGACAATCATCATCAAAGACAAAAGGGATATCCTTTTGCAAGAGATTAGTAAGAGGCCTATAAATTTTAGAAAAGTCTTTGATAAATCTCCTATAGAATCTAGCATGACCTAGGAAACTACAAATACCTTTGATGTCCTTAGGACATGGCATTTTCTCAATTGCATCAACCTTATCTTGGTCCACTTCAATAAATCTTTCAGAAATTTTATGACCCAAGAAAATGCCTTCATTAACCATAAAGTGGCACTTCTCCCAATTCAAGACAAGATTTGTTTGTTCACATCCCTGCAAAACTCGCTCAAGATTGCTTAAACAATCATCAAAAGACTTCCCATAAACAGAAAAGTCATCCATGAAAACCTCAACAATCTTTTCACAACAATCAGAGAATATAGTAGTCATACATCTTTGAAAGGTAGTAGGTGCATTACATAAACCAAAAGGCACACATCTATAAGCATAAGTTCCAAAGGGACAAGTAAAAGTAGTCTTTTCTTGATTAGGTTGAGAAACATGTATTTGTGAAAAGCCAGAATATCCATCAAGGAAGGAAAAGTGTGTGTGCTTAGATAATCTTTCAGGCATTTGATCAATAAAAGGCAGAGGGTAATGATCTTTTCTAGTTGCTTTATTTAATTTTGTAAAATCAATTACCATTCTATAGCCTGTGGCAATTCTTTGGGGAATAAGTTCATTCTTATCATTAGGAACAACAGTAATACCTCCTTTCTTAGGAACACAATTAACAGGACTTACCCATCTACTATCAGCTATGGGATAGATTATACCTGCTTCCAGAACTTTTAATATTTCTGTTCTTACCACTTCTTTCATCTTTGGGTTTAACCGACGTTGGTGATCAACAACTGCTTAGCATCAGGTTCCATATTGATTTTCTGCTGACATAGAGTGGGACTAATGCCCTTTAAATCATCAAGAGTATATCCAATAGCAGCTCGGGGCTTCCTCGGAACTTTCAATAATCTTTCTTCTTCATGTTCTGAAAGGTTAGCACTAATAATAACATGATATATCCTCTTTTCATCAAGATAAGCATATTTCAAAGTGTCTGGCAATTGTTTTAATTCAAACATAGGATCACCTTTAGGTGGAGGAGGACCTCCAAGAGTTTCAATAGGCAAATTGTGTTTAAGCAGAGGACGTTGTTCAAAGAAAACTTTATCTATTCCATTTCTTTCATGCATATGTAAATCATTTTCATGGTCTAGCAAATATTGTTCTAAAGGATCAGTAGGTGGTACAACAATAGAAGCAAGACCAATTAATTCATACTTACTAGGCAATTCTTTTTCATGATGATTTTTACTAAACTTGGGAAAATTAAACTCACGAGACTCATCTTGACTATAAATAGTAGGGTAAACCTCCACTGCAGCTTTTATTAATATGAGAACAATAATAAAAGAGTGCTGTCTCATGGGCTTGAGGTAAAAATTAAACATCTCTAACAAAGCTAACACCCACAGTTTGTTTCTTCCAATCTATCTTAGCATTAACGGTGTTCAAGAAAGGTCTACCAAAGATAATGGGACAAAAGTCATCTTGTGGGGAACCAAGAACAAGAAAATCAGTAGGGTATTTTATTTTCCCACACAAGACTTCAACATCTCTAACAATCCCAATTGGTGATATAATGTCTCTATTAGCAAGTTTAATAGTAACATCTATTTCTTCTATCTCAGTAGGTGCTATGTCTTTCCTAATTTCTTCATATAAAGTGTAAGGAATAACACTCACACTAACACCCATGTCACATAAACCATGATAACAGTTATCTCCTATTTTAACTGAAATAACAGGCATGCCAACAACATGTCTGTGTTTAACTTTTCCATCAGGTTTAGCAATTCTAGTAGCTTCTTCACAGAAGTAAATAACATGCCCATCAATATCTTATTCCAAGAGATCTTTAACCATAGCAATGCTAGGTTCTACTTTAATTTGTGCATCAGGTTTAGGTGTTCTAATATAGCTTTTGTTAACCACAGTTGAAACTTTAGCATGTTCCTTTATCCTAACAGGGAAAGGTGGTTTCTCAATATAAGCAGAAGGAAGAACTGGATGAACATTATAAAGTATAGTTTCTTCTTTAACTGATACTGGTTTTTTAGTTTCTTCTTTAATAGGTGGGTGATATTTAAAGCACTTCTCTTTAGGGAGTTCAACATGAGTAGCAAATGATTCACAAAAGGAGGCTACTATCTCAGAGTCAAGTCCATATTTAGTGCTAAACTTTTGAAAACCATCAGTATCCATAAAAGATTTAACACAATCATACTTAAGTCTAATACCTAACTCTTTACCTTCGTCGAGTTCCCAATCTTCAGAGTTGTGTTTAATTCTTTCCAAAAGATCTCACTGGAATTCAATAGTATTCTTCATAAAAGAACAAGCACAAGAAGTATCAAGCATGGTTTGATCATTACAAGAAAGCCGAGCATAAATTTTTTGGATAATAATTTCTCTTGAGAGCTCATGATTGGGGCATGAATATAACATTGACTTAAGCCTCGCCCAAGCT
>NC_041380.1:161352785-161379997 GCF_002162155.2 Triticum dicoccoides | reverse complement strand
CATAGGATAAAATTTCTGGTGGAACTTCAATTTCAAACGATTCGAATTCCATGATCCAATATCATCGCATAGCCTATACCATGCCAATGCCTTTCCCTTCAAAGATAAAGGGAAAACATTTTCATAACTTGATCCCTGGGTAAACCTGCAAGCTTAAACAATCCACAAATTTGTTCCACATATATCAAGTGCACATCAGGATGTTCTGTTCCATCTCCCGCATAAGGATTAGCTAGCAGTTGTTCTATCATACCCAAAGGAATTTCATATTCAATATTTTCAGTAGGTGCAGTAGGTTGAGGGGTAGCTAATTTTGGTTTCAGACAAGGTGAAGATACCCCGAACAAACCCCTCAAATGATTGTTTTCCATAGTAACAAGTGGCAATAAATTGCAGCACACTATATAAATGTTTCCTTACCAAATTCCACTTACCAAAGGCGCTTCACTCCCCGGCAAAGGCGCCAGAAAATGGCCTTGATGACCCACAAGCATAGGGGATCAATTGTAGCTCTTTTTGATAAGTAAGAGTGTCGAACCCGATGAGGAGCAGAAGGAAATGACAAGTGGTTTTCAGTAAGGTATTGTCTGCAAGTGCTGAAATTGTAAGTAGCGAGTAGTTTGATAGCAAGATAATTTGTAACGAGCAAGTAATGATAATAGTAACAAGTATGCAGAAATGTAGCGCAATCCTTTTGAGGCAAAGTACAAGCCAAAATGGTCTCTTATAATAAGCAAAGCGTTCTTGAGGGTACACTGGAATTTCATCTAGTCATTTTCATCATGTTGGTTCGATTTGTGTTTGCTACTTTGATAATTTGATATGTGGGTGGACCGGTGCTTAGGTGTTGTTCTTACTTGAACAAACCTCCGACTTATGATTAACCCTGCCGCAAGCATCCGCAACTACGAGAAAAGTATTAAGAATAAATTCTAACCATAGCATTAAACTTTTGGATCCAATCGGTCCCTTACGAAATAGCGCATAAACTAGGGTTTAAGCTTCTATCACTCTCGCAAACCACCATCTAATTGCTACTCCACAATGCATTCCCTTAGGCCCAAATATGGTGAAGTGTCATGTAGTCGACGTTCACATGACACCACTAAGGGAATAACAACATACATACTATCAAAATATCGAACACATATCAAGTTCACATGATTACTTGCAACATGATTTCTCCCGTGACCTCAAGAACAAAAGTAACTACTCACAAATGATAAACATGTTCATGATCAGAGGAGTATTAAATAGCATAATGGACCTGAACATATAATCTTCCACCAAATAAACCATATAGTAATCAACTACAAGATGTAATCACCACTACTAGTCACCCACAAGTACCAATCTACAGTTCCGGTAACAAGATTGAACACAAGTGATGAACTAGGGTTTGAGATGAGATGGTGCTGTTGAAGATGTTGATGGAGATAGACCTCCCCAAGATGGGATAGTTGTTGGTGATGATGATGACGATGATTTTCCCCTGCGGGAGGGAAGTTCCCCCGGCGGAATCGCTCCACCGGAGGGCAAAAGTGCTCCTGCCCAAGTTACACCTCGAGGCGATGGCGCTCCGTACCAAATGTCTTCTCCTTATTTTTGCTAGGTCAAAATGACTTATATATAAAAAGATGGGCACCGGAGGTGGGCCGAGGAGGCCATAACCCACCAGGGCGCGCCTGGGGGGCCTGGCGCGCCCAGGTGGGTTGTGCCCACCTGGTGGCCCTCTGTTGTTTATTGGCTCCAGTATTTCTTTAATAATACATAAAAAATCTCCATGAAGTGTCAGCTTATTTGGAGTTGTGCATAATAGGTGGCCTGACGTAGCTTTTCCAGGTCCAGATTTCCAGCTGCCGGAATTCTCCCTCTTGGTGTGTTCCTTGCAAATTATGTGAGAAAAGGCATTAGCATTACTCCAAAAAGCATTATTATGGATAAAAGCATTATAAATAATAGTAAGAAAACTTGATGCAAAATGGACGCATCAGGTGTGCTTTAGTATTTTTGAAGAAATGGTCTGTTGCTTCACTTAGATTTATTTGAGAGTTAGTAAAATTTTCAAGAAATTCTCTCTTTGCTTCACGTAAATTAATTTGAGAGAAAGAAAGAAATGTTATGCTCATGATCTTCACTTATATTTGTTTGAGCTTGTCAAAAGCAACACTTAAAAATTAGTCCCAAAGTGATAGATATCCAAGAAGGGTATAATAAAAAATTTCATGAAGATCATTGGACAAAATAAACTTGATTCTTAGTAATAGTTTTGAGATATGATGATGTGATATGTGAGTTATGTTGATGAGTAATTATGCTTTAGTGAGAATATTGGTGTTAAGGTTTGTGATTCCCTATGCAAGCACAAAACTCAATAGTCATGCAATGAAATTATATCCTACTTGTGGTGCATTATTCGGTGTTAATTATGCTTAATGCTTGCTTATGAGATTATCCGTTTCTTGGTTGGTCGCTTCTCAATATTTTGCTAGCCTTCATTTTGCACTAAGTATGATATCTACTTGTGCATACAAAAAACCTTTAACCCACTTTTGCAACATGAGTCCACTATATCTACCTATATGTAGTATTCTTTTGCTGTTCAAAGCAAATTTGCATGTGCCATCTCTAATTTTCAAAATAAACTTCTCTTTTGTGTGTTTGTTTTGCTCGAGGAGTGGTGAGGGGTGGCTAATATTTTCCATGCTAGATGTGTTATTCTCACGATGAGTGTTTATTCACTTGTCATTGCATGAGAGTAAGGCAAAGGTATAAGGGATGCCCATTCCCGAAATGAAAAAAAATGAATTTAATTTATGTTGTCAAATAATAAATTCCTTGGAAAGTGTTGGTATGAAAGGCACCCATGGATATGGTTAGCCATGGAAAGTGAAAGTATGGTGGAAAAAGGAATAACCTTTATTTTCTGTTTGGGAACCGCCTATGATATATCTAGCATGGAAAGTGTTGGTAACTCTAAGTTGTTTTCATTGGTAGGATGGATACACCTCCCAAAATGTTTTTATCTCTAAGTTTTTCTCTTTGAGCTCTGGCACCTCTACAAATCCCTACTTCCCTCAACGAAGGGCCTTTCTTTTACTTTATGCAATTTCTATTTTTTAATTTGAATCTCCATCTTCTCTTATAAAAGCACCAACTAGGAGGCAATATGATCATACTTGAGTATTGGGTGTAGCTAATATGCGAGTGTGTTTCATGAATGGATCAATGATTGAGCATGATGGGCTAAGGATAGCTTATTTTAGCGTTGATATTTTGAAAGACATGGTTGCTAGTTAATATGCTTGAGTATTTAAATTATCATGTCAAAACTAGACTATTGCTTTGAACAATATAAAAGTCCAAAAGTCCATGCTATAAAGAAAGAATATGATATGACATGTTCGGCAGCATCCCACATAAAAAATTCTGTTTTTATCACTTCCCTACTTGAGGACAAGTAGGGGTTAAGCTTGGGGATGCTGATACGTCTCCAACGTATCTATAATTTTTGATTGTTCCATGCTATTATATTATCAATCTTGGATGTTTTATAATCATTTTATAGTCTTTTATATCATTTTTTGGTACTAACCTATTGACATAGTGCCAAGTGCCAATTCCTATTTTCTGCATGTTTTTTACATCGCAGGAAATCAATATCAAACAGAGTCCAAACACAAAGAAACTTTACGGAGATTTTTTTGGACCAGAAGGAACATAATGGGCCCTAGCTGCACCTGGGGGATGCTTTGAGGAGAGCACAACCCACCAGGGCGCGCCGGGAGGCCCAGGCACGCCCTGGTGGGTTGTGCCCACCTCGGGTGCCCCCGGACCACCTCATTGCTCTATAAATACCGCAATATTCTGAAAACCCTAGGGGAGTCGACAAAATATTCATCCAGCCGCCGCAGAGTCTAGAACCACTAGATCCAATCTAGAGACCATCTCAGATGGGGTTCACCACCTCCATTGGTGCCCCTCCGATGATGCGTGAGTAGTTCTTTGTAGACCTTCGGGTCCATAGTTAGTAGCTAGATGGCTTCCTCTCTATCGCTGAACTCTCAATACAATGATCTCTTGGAGATCCATATGATGTAACTCTTTTTGTAGTGTGTTTGTTGGGATCGGATGAACTTTGAGTTTATGATCAGATCTATCTTTTTATATCCATGAAAGTATTTGAGTTTCTTTGATATCTTTTATCGATGATTTCTTATAGCCTTGTATTTCCTCTCCGATATTTGGGTTTTGTTTGGCCAACTTGATCTATTTATCTTGCAATGGGAAGAGGTGCTTTGTAGTGGGTTCGATCTTACGGTGCTTGATCCCAGTGACAGAAGGGGAACCAACACGTATGTATCGTTGCTACTAAGGATAAAACGATGGGGTCTATGTCTACATAGATAGATCTTGTCTACATCATGTCATCATTCTTATTGCATTACTCCGTTTCTCCACGAAATTAATACACTAGGTGCATGCTGGATAGCGGTCGATGTGCGGAGTAATAGTAGTAGATGAAGGCAGGAGTCAGTCTACTAATCTTGGACGTGATGCCTATGTAATGATCATTGCCTGGATACCATCATAAGTATTTGAACTTCTATCAATTGCCCAACAGTAATTTGTTCACCCACCGTTTGCTATTTTTCTTGAGAGAAGCCACTAGTGAAACCAACGCCCCCCGGGTCACTTTCTCATATATTTGCCTTTGCGATCTACTTTTCCTTTGCTTTTATTTTCAGATCTATTAAACCAATAATACAAAAATACCTTGCTGCAATTTATTCTTATTTATTTTATTTGGCGCTCGATCTATCAATCTACTACAATTTTATCTCACGTCCATTTGCCTATCTTGAGGCGCTGTACCTGGAAGGGATTGACAACTCCTTTAACATGTTTGGTTGCGAGGATTTGTTATCTGTGTGCATGTGCTGTTTTGTTGTGTTGCTTGGTTCTCCTACTAGTTCGATAACCTTGGTTTCATATCTGAGGGAAATACCTACTGCCGTTGTGCTGAATCATCCCTTCCTCTTTGGGGAAATACCGACGTAGCTTCAAGCAACATCAGGAGTTTTCTAGGCACATACCAAAGTGGCTCAACATTTACGATGCCTAGCACATCACAAAAAGTTCATGATTATAAACCATGTATGATAGGTAGACAATCACACACATTTAGTTTTCCCGCACCGTATGTCATAGTGTCTGACATCACACATGCTTTGCAAACGGCAACTGTGTGCATTGTTACACACGTTTCCTCTCCATGAACTGTGTCAGATTATGATGTATATCGCACACACTATGCTTTATTGACCGTGTGCGTTGTAGTGACCTGCATACCGTAATTTTGCCCTAATTTAATTGCTGCTATTTAAAATTGTACCTAATTTGAACTTGAAAGTAGGCTATACCTTTATTCATATCCATCAGGTTCAAACAACCAATGCGTTATTCGATTCATAGGTACATATGTTTAAGAATTACATAAGCACCAAATAAAGAATGATGAACCAGGGTTCTATACTTGTACTATTACAGATGGTAAACAAAAAGGCGATAGACATTCTGGTTGCTGAACAAGGTGAAGCGGAATGGCCCTATTGTGCTCTCCTGGAAGCAGAAGAGACGCACGACTATAGTCCAACCCCTTGTGATGGCCGACCGCCAATCATGTAGTTTGAGAGGTAATCTTGAGTAAACTGCTTCAGGATCCACTTCAAAGGAAAAAAGATTCAGACATTGTCATCTAACACAACTCATTACGGGCAGTAAAACAAGGCTACAGAGTTCTTACTTACCATTCTTTAGTTCACTTTGTTTTGCATAAATTGTAAACAAATAGTTCGATTGACATCTTTTGACCCATTTTAATAACAAACTTTATTAGTTTTCTCACTTGATGCTGGTTCATGAATATCTCATTGCCCCATACGCAGAAAGGGTTGAAGTGTGGATCTTTGGCAATGACATATGTACCTAAAAGCACCAAGTTAATATTAGAAGCTAAACAACAATTGCAAAATGATGTTGTACAACACTCCCTCCATCCCATTATATAAGATTTTATTACATCTATATCTATACATCATTAGAACATTAAGGTAACACTCTTCCTTGTTGCTATGTAGCCTAGGATTGCATATTTAGTCATTCAGTACAATCGAAAGAACATGCAGTGCCCCCATGTTTGGTTTTGGTAACTGATGAAAATCTCTGTGGACTAATGGTTGCCTTGAGTTATATTTGAAGGTTTTGTCCCTAGGCTTTTCTTGGAGTACATTTTTTGGTTTCAAGGAGAGTTGTGATGACCAAGGTGCTATTCAAGGAATTACCTAAAGATTGATCTTGTGAGAGGTTGGTCAAGACTAAGTAAAAGAGTGAATCAAGTTGATCAACACACAAAGCGTAGAAGATGTACCAAGAGGGATCAAGCGATCCCATGGTATGGTAAGCATCGTCAATTACGCTTTCTGTACTAACCCATGATCTTCGTGAGAGTTCTTTGTGGGGTTAGGTTGCGGTGTGCAAATTCAAGTGAAGCATCACGAAGAGATCAAATGCTTTAAGCTTGCCGTCCATTTTGGTGACAATGGACTTGTGAAGATGTGCTGAAGAGTGGCTCACCCGTAGTGGAGTATGGGGGAGCAATCAACTAGTCTTCATCGAGCCAACGCAATCAAGAAAGGTGGTCCAACTTGAGGGAGTCAAGATCGTCATCATCTAGCTCAAGTGGACCATGTGCAAGGCAAAGGTTTGCCCTTTATAGGTTTTCTATTTTACCGGTCTCATGATGGTAGTTGGCAGACCGGGTAATAGGATCGATTGACGTACTATCAAGGGGGGCTCTCGATGAGTAGCTTGATCATATCATTCATAGAGAGCTCAAACCATTGCATCCTTGCATCATCTTTCTTGGTTCTTGTTTGGTTCTCTTTGTGAGTCTTAGATCTTATGGTCATCTTGATGACAAGCTTGAGTTCATCGAAAACGGAGTTCGCATGCATCTTCTATGATGTTTTTGGCGTTGGAGGTTTTACCAGTCTTATCCGAGGAAGGGTTCTCACCATTTTCTTATGGTCCTTTTCTCATTTGCTTCTTATTGATATTTACATCAATAGTGTGTTAGCCCATGTCGTTAGCTTTCCAACAAACTTGGTTTCGTTGAATTCGGAGTCCGTTTGCAGAAGTTGTGGCTGTTTTGGTAAAGGCTGCAACGGTACTACCGCGGATAGAGCACATGTAATTTTTTTACTACAGCTCCAGAGCGGTACTACCGCGGCTCCTGAGCAGTAGTACCGCTCCGGACCAAAATCTCGTGTTTTGCTCAGCGGAAGTAGGCACGGAAGTATTTTTTAGTACCGCTCGCAAGCAGTAGTACCGCTATCCCTAGCGGTAGTGCTGTGAGGTCGAGCGGTAGTACCGTGAGGACGAGCGGTAGTACCGCTCCGACGGTTCTACAGGCCTTTTGCCTCCTCGCTATTGTTTTTCAAAGGGGTACTACCGCCCTAGCGGTAGTACCACTCCTTGGAGCGGTAGTACCGCTCTGTGCGGGCTGTGAGCATAACAGTTGGATTTTTCCCCACCTATAAAAGGGGGTCTTCTTCCCCAATGAACCTTATCTCTTTAGCTTGTGTTCTTCCCCCATTTTTGACCTTCTTCGAGCTTGCTAACTCTCAATCCCTCCATTGATTCTTGCTAGTTTTTGAGGGAAAAGAGAGAGGAGATCTAGATCCACACTTCCACCAACCATGTTCTCCTCTATGTGAGGGGAACCCCTTGGATCTAGATCTTGGAGTTCTTGGTGTTCTCCTTCTTGTTCTTCCTCTCATTATCCTCCCTAGCATTAGTTACTTTGGTGGGATTTGGGAGAGAAGGACTTGGGCACTCCGTGTGCGCTTGCCATTGCATTTGGTGCATCGGTTTGAGTTCTCCACGGTGATACGTGGAAGTGGAGTTTGAGAAGCTTATTACTCTTGGGTGTTTGGGCACCCTAGAGCTTCTTCCTCTTGGGCGCCTTGGCGCCCTAGATGGTTAGTGTTGTTCGGAGCTCAATCATTGTGGTGTAAAGCTCCGGCAAGCGTCGGGGGTCTCCAATTAGGTTGTGGAGATCGCCCCGAGCAATTTGACGGGTACCGGTGACCGCCCCCAAGGGTTGCCAAAGTGTATGGGTTCGGTGACCGCCCCCAAGGGTTGCCATTTGTACGGGTTTGGTGACCTCCCTCAAGGGTCCCTTAGTGGAATCTTGCATTGTGCGAGGGCGTGAGGAGAATACGGTGGCCCTATTGGCTTCTTGGGGAGCATTGTGCCTCCACACCGCTCCAATCGGAGATTAGCATCCGCAAGGGTGTGAACTTCGGGATACATCATCGTCTCCACGTGTCTCGGTTATCTCTTCTGAGCTCTTTACTTATTGCTACCTCTTGAACACTGCGTTGGTTTTCCCTTGAAGAGGAAAGGGTGATGCAGCAAACTAGCGTAAGTATTTTCCTCAGTTTTTGAGAACCAAGGTATCAATCCAGCAGGAGGCTACGCGTGAGTCCCTCGGACCTACACAAAACAAACAAATCCTCGCAACCAACGTGATAAGGGGTTGTCAATCCCTACACGGTCACTTACTAGAGTGAGATCTAATAGATATGATAAGATAATATTTTTTGTATTTTCATGATAAAGATGCAAAGTAAAATAAAAGGCAATGAAAATAACTAAGTGTTGTAAGATTAATATGATGGAAGATAGACCCGGGGGCCATAGGTTTCACTAGTGGCTTCTCTCAAGAGCATAAGTATTTTACGGTGGGTGAACAAATTACTGTTGAGCAATTGACAGAATTGAGCATAGTTATGAGAATATCTAGGTATGATCATGTATATAGGCATCACGTCCGAGACAAGTAGACCGACTCCTGCCTGCATCTACTACTATTACTCCACACATCGACCGCTATCCAGCATGCATCTAGAGTATTAAGTTCATAAGAACAGAGTAACACCTTAAGCAAGATGACATGATGTAGAGGGATAAATTCATGCAATATGATAAAAACCCCATCTTGTTATCCTCGATGGCAACAATACAATACATGCCATGCATGCCCTACTGTCACTGGGAAAGGACACCGCAAGATTGAACCCAAAGCTAAGCACTTCTCCCATTGCAAGAAAGATCAATCTAGTAGGCTAAACCAAACTAATAATTCGAAGAGACTTGCAAAGATAACCAATCATACATAAAAGAATTCAGAGAAGATTCAAATATTGTTCATAGATAAACTTGATCATAAACCCACAACTTATCGGTCTCAACAAACACACCGCAAAAGAAGATTACATCGAATAGATCTCCACGAGAGAGGGGGAGAACATTGTATTGAGATCCAAAAAGAGAGAAGAAGCCATCTAGCTAATAACTATGGACCTGAAGGTCTAAGGTAAACTACTCACACTTCATCGGAGAGGCTATGGTGTTGATGTAGAAGCCCTCCATGATCGATGCCCCCTCTGGCGGAGCTCCGGAACAGGCCCCAAGATGGGATCTCGTGGATACAGAAAGTTACGGCGGTGGAATTAGGTTTTTGGCTCCGTTTCTGATCGTTTGGGGGTACGTAGGTATATATAGGAGGAAGCAGTATGTCAGTGGAGCAACAGGGGGCCCACGAGTGTGGAGGGCGCGCCTGGGGGCGGGGTAGGCGCGCCCCTACCTCGTGGCTTCCCTGTTGGTTGCTTGACGTAGGGTCCAAGTCTCCTGGATCTTGTTCATTCCAAAAATCACGTTCCCGAAGGTTTCATTCTGTTTGGACTCTGTTTGATATTCTTTTTCTGCGAAACTCTGAAATAGGCAAAAAACAGTAATTCTGGGCTGGGCCTCCGGTTAATAGGCTAGTCCCAAAAATAATATAAAGGTGAATAATAAAGCCCAATAATGTCCAAAACAGAAGATAATATAGCATGGAGCAATCAAAAATAGATACGTTGGAGACGTATCACTTATGCACTTTACTTTGTGATAGCCATATTGTTTCTTGTCTTATATCTTGCTATCACCTAGTAGTTTATCTTGCTTAGCATAAGTTGTTGGTGCACATAGGTGTGCCTAGTTGTTGTAGGTTTTGTCCTTGACAAATTAACCGCTAGGTTTATTCTGCATTTGTTCAAGCCTAAACCGTAATTATTTTAAAGCGCCTATTCACCCCCCTCTAGGCGACATCCACGATCTTTCAACAATGCATGTTGCTAAAAGCACCAAGTTAATATTAGAAGCTAAAAAAATTGCAAAATGATGTAGTACAACACTCCCTCCATCCCATTATATAATATTTTATTACATGTATATCTAGACATCATTAGAACATTAAGGTAACACTCTTCCTTGTTGCTATGTAGCGTGGGATTGCATATTTAGTCATTCAGTACAATGTATGTTGTTATGTATCCTTAGATATATTAAATATGGCCCTAGTTAACCTACTGATAAATGGGTTATAGATATATTCAGTGAAATGTCTGATTTGACGATTAATCCCAGCCCCAGGCTATATGGTTCCAGCTACCGATATCCTGAATAGTGACTACATATAAGCAATGTGATGAAACTAACCTTGATGGAAAACATCACTGTTCTCAGTATTTTCCTGTACGAGTACATATAAAAGCATGTTAAACACAACAGGCTAAACATCAACCAAATATACCCATGGTAGACAACATAATCTACAAATGATAGCTTCAGTGTGCAGGCTTAAGCACGCTAGTTAAGAAAAACAAGAAGTGGAAAGGTGTGTTAACTGCATCAGGCATAACATTTAAAAACAAGCAAATAGTCATTCAAACTGGTATTGTGCATGTATAAAGTACACTAGTTATTGTTAAAAAAAGAAACGGCATGTTAACTGCAACATCCTTAACAGCAACCAAATGTCGTAATTCATAGTGGTATTGTTGAAACCGTTATTGATGAAATTGAACTGCACATCAAATAGTTGCACATATAGAGCATCACATTGTGAAGAACTGAAATAAACAAGGCATAAGGCCATCTCTAGCCGATCCTTTAAAACCCTTCGCGCAGCCGTCCTCGCCGCCCTCGACCTCATCATCGGAGGAGAGCATGATAACCTCGCCGCCCTCCGCACTGGCAAAGATCACTCGCTCCGCCTCCATGAGCTCCGGGTGCTACCGGCGGAGCTCTTGCATGTAGGCCTCGTCGGCGGCCATGGCCTCGAGGCGCTCCCACGCCTCGCGGTCCTTCCGCGCCATAGCAGAGCTCACCACCCCTCTCTTCGGCGGAACAAGGTCGACCGGACATGTGCCGAAGGGGAAATTGAGCCTAGCCGCCACACCATGGTAGAGGACCTGCCAGCGGTCGTACTCCATGGCTGCAAGCTCGGTCGTGTGGAAGCTACCGAGCCACCGACGGATGTGGGTCTCCTGATCTGTAATCTCGGTGACCCACGTCCCCCACCGCTGCTGCCGGACCACGAGGTAGGACCTTGTTGGCGACCTGTCCCGAGGGAGGACGGGGAAGTCCTCGAACCGACGTAGGGGCATGGCGATGCGCGGATCGGGCGACCGGCGACCGCGGGTCGATAAAGAGCCCGTGGTGGACCTCGCCGGCGTCGGGCGAAGAGGCGGCGATAAACCGCCTTTGGGCCATTGGCTCCTTGAGCTCCCCGGCACACAGGCAGAGGTTGAGGATGGAGGCGGCGACAGCGATGGCGATGGCGGCGACCTATCAATTGTTTTGAGTGAGGGAGGGGTGGTGTGTGTCTGTGTGAGTAGAGGTTTTGGGGAGTGTGTGGTTGATACGGCTCCAACGTATCTATAATTTTTTATTGTTCCATGCTATTATATTATCAAACTTGGAGGTTTTCTATGCATTAATATGCCATTTTAAATGATATTTGGGACTAACCTATTAAGCTAGAGCCCAGTGCCAGTTTCTGTTTTTCCTTGTTTTAGAGTATCGCAGAAAAGGAAAATCAAAATCAAACGGAGTCCCATTGACTTGAAACCTCACGGAACTTATTTTTGGAACGGAAGCAATCCAGAAGACTTGGGGTGTACGTAAGGGAAGCAACGAGGAAGGCACGAGGAAGGGGGGCGCGCCCACCCCCTTGGGCGCGCCCTCCACCCTTGTGGGCCCCTCGTGGCCCCCTAACATATTTCTTCCTCCTATATATACCAATATACCCTAAAACCATCAGGGAGCACAATAGATCGGGGGTTCCGCCGCCAGAAGACTCCATAGCCATCGAAAACTAATCTAGACCCGTTCCGGCACCCTCTCGGAGGGGGAATCCCTCTCCGGTGGCCATCTTCATCATCCCGGTGCTCTCCATGACGAGGATGGAGTAGTTCTCCCTCGGGGCTGAGGGTATGTACCAGTAGCTATGTTTTTGATCTCTCTCTCTCGTGTTCTTGAGGTGGTATGATCATGACGTATCGCGAGCTTTGCTATTATAGTTGGATCTTATGATGTTTCTCCCCCTCTACTCTCTTGTAATGGATTGACTTTTCCCTTTGAAGTTATCTTATCGGTGAGTCTTTAAGGATTTGATAACACTTGATGTATGTCTTGCGTGGGATACCCGTGGTGACAATGGGGTATTCTATTGATCCACTTGATGTATGTTTTGGTGATCAACTTGCGGGTTCCGCCCATGAACCTATGCATAGGGGTTGGCACATGTTTTTGTATTGACTCTCCGATAGAAACTTTGGGGCACTCTTTGAAGTTCTTTGTGTTGGTTTGAATAGATGAATTTGAGATTGTGTGATGCATATCGTATAATCATACCCACGGATACTTGAGGTGATATTGTAGTATCTAGGTGACATTGGGGCTTTGGTTGATTTATGTCTTAAGGTGTTATTCTAGTACGAACTCTATGATAGATTGAACGGAAAGAATAGCTTCGTATTATTTCACTACGGACTCTTGAATAGATCGATCAGAAAGGATAACTTTGAGTTGGTTTCATACCCTACCATAATCTCTTCGTTTGTTCTCTGCTATTAGTGACTTTGGAGTGACTCTTTGTTGCATGTTGAGGGATACTTATATGATCCAATTATGTTATTATTGTTGAGAGAACTTGCACTAGTGAAAGTATGAACCCTAGGCCTTGTTTCCTAGCATTGCAATACCGTTTGTGCTCACTTTTATCAGTAGTTACCTTGCTGTTTTTATATTTTCAGATTACATAAACATATATTTACCATCCATATTTCACTTGTATCACCATCTTTTCGCCGAACTAGTGCACCTATACAATTTACCATTGTATTGGGTGTGTTGGGGACACAAGAGACTCTCTGTTATTTGGTTGCAGGGTTGTTTGAGAGAGACCATCTTCATCCTACACCTACCACGGATTGATAAACCTTATGTCATCCACTTGAGGGAAATTTGCTACTGTCCTACAAACCTCTGCACTTGGAGGCCCAACAACGTCTACAAGAAGAAGGTTGTGTAATAGACATCAAGCTCTTTTCTGGCGCCGTTGCCGGGGAGGTTAGCGCTTGAAGGTATATCTTTAGATCTTGCAATCGAATCTTTTTGTTTCTTGTTTTATCACTAGTTTAGTTTATAAAAGAAACTACAAAAAAATATGGAATTGAGTTTGCCTCATACGCTTCATCTTTTTAATATCTTTCGTGAGTATGATGGAAAGGAAAATTGTGCCAAAGTGTTAGAAGAAGAATGCATTAAAATGTTTGGCCCTAAATATTTGAATAATGAGCATTATTGCAATGTTGTTAGTATGAATTCCTTGAATATCCATGATGCTAATGATATGCAAAGCCACAAGCTTGGGGAAGCTATGTTTGATGAAGATGATATTTTTTGTCCCCCAAGTTTTGATGAGCAAATTTATTATGATGAAAGCATGCCTCCTATCTATGATGATTATTGTGATGACTTGTATGCTATAAAGAATAATGATATCCTTGAAACTTGTCATCATGATTTCAGTTTTCAATTGGATTATGCCTCACATGATAATTATTTTGTTGAGTTTGCTCCCACTATTATTCATGAGAAGAATTTTGCTTGTGCGGAGAGTAATAAAATTTCTATGCTTGTAGACCATGAAAAGAATGCTTTAGGTGCTGGTTATATTGTTGAATTCATTCATGATGCTACTGAAAATCATTATGAGGGAGGAATATATGCTTGTAGGAATTGCAATAATATCAAGTTTCCTCTCTATGTGCTTAAAGTTTTGAAGTTATGCTTGTTTCACCCTCCTATGCAAGTTGATTCTTGTTCCCACAAGTTGTTTTCTCACAAAATCCCTATTCATAGGAAGAGGGTTAGACTTAAATGTGCTATTCATATTCTTGATGATTCTCTCTTTATGTTTCAATTCTTATCCTTTATGTGAGCATCATTGAAATCATCTTGCCTAGCTAGGGGCGTTAAACGATAGCGCTTCTTGGGAGGAAACCCAAATTTATTTTTGTTCCTTGCTATTTGTTCCTGTTTAGTAATAAATTAATCATCAATCCTCTGTTGTGATTGAGTTTTTATGTTTTAATTAGTGTTTGTGCCAAGTAGAACCGTTGGGAAGACTTGGGGAATGTCTTGTTGATCTTGCTGTAAAAAACAGAAACTTTAGTGCTCACGAGAATTGCTGCCATTTTTTATTGGAGAGTGATATTTAGTTAATTATTTTTTAAGATGATTAATAGATAAATTCCTCACGTCCAGAAATTTATTTTAGAATTTTTGGGGTTCCATAAGTTTGCGTTAGTTACAGATTACTACAGACTGTTCTGTTTTTGACAGATTCTGTTTTTCATGTGTTGTTTACTTATTTTGATGAATCTATGGCTAGTAAAAGAGTTTATAAACCATAGAGAAGTTGGAATACAGTAGGTTTAACATCAATATAAATAAAGAATGAGTTCATTACAGTACCTTGAAGTGGTGTTTTGTTTTCTTTCGCTAACGGATCTTACGAGTTTTCTGTTAAGTTTTCTGTTATGAAGTTTTCAAGTTTTGGGTAAAGATTCAATGGAGTATGGAATAAGGAGTGGCAAGAGCCTAAGCTTGGGGATGCCCAAGGCACCCCAAGGTAATATTAAAGGACAACCAAAATCCTAAAGCATGGGGATGCCCCAGAAGGCATCCCCTCTTTCGTCTTCGTTCATCGGTAACTTTACTTGGAGCTATATTTTTATTTACCACATGATATGTGTTTTGCTTGGAGCGTCATTTTATTTTATTTAGTTTTTCTTGCTGTTTGAATAAAATACCAATATCTGAAATTCTTAAATATTAGAGAGTCTTCACATAGTTGCATAATTATTCGACTACTCTCATTGATCTTCACTTATATCTTTCGGAGTAGTTTGTCATTTGCTCTAGTGCTTCACTTCTATCTCTTTAGAGCAAGGTGGTGGTTTTATTTTATAGAAATAGATGAAATATCGTGCTTCACTTATATTATTTTGAGTGTCTCTAATCAGCATGTTAGTTTTCTTTGGTTATGAATTTAGTCCTAATATGATGGGCATCCAAGAGGGATATAATAAAAACTTTCATATAAAGTGCATTGAATACTATGAGAAGTTTGATACTTGATGATTGTTTTGAGATATGGAGATGGTGATATTAGAGTCATGCTACTTGAGTAGTTGTGAATTTGAGAGATACTTGTGTTAAAGTTTGTGATTCCTGTAGCATGGACGTATGGTGAAGCGTTATGTGATGAAGTCGGAGCATGATTTATTTATTGATCGAGTGGCGGTCGGGGACGAGCGATGGTATTTTCCTACCAATCTACCCCCCTAGGAGCATGCACGTAATACTTTGTTCCGATAACTAATAAATTTTTGCAATAAGTATGTGAGTTCTTTATGACTAATGTTTAGTCCATGGATTATACGCACTCTCACCCTTCCACCATTGCTAGCCTCTCTAATACCGCACACTTTTCGCCGGTATCATACACCCACCATATACCTTCCTCAAAACAGCCACCATACCTACCTATCATGGCATTTCCATAGCCATTCCGAGATATATTTCCATGCAACTTTCCACCGTTCCGTTTATTATGACACACTTCATCATTGTCACATTGCTTGCATGATCATGTAGTTGACATCGTATTTGTGGCAAAGCCACCGTTCATAATTCTTCATACATGTCACTCATGCATCATTGCACATCCTGGTACACCGCCGCAGGCATTCACATAGAGTCATATTTTGTTCCAAGTATTGAGTTGTAATTCTTGAGTTGTAAGTAAATAAAAGTGTGATGATCATCATTATTAGAGCATTGTCCCAGTGAGGAAAGGATGATGGAGACTATGATTCCCCCACAAGTCGGGATGAGACTCCGGACTAAAAAAAAGAGGCCATAAAAAGGAGAAAGGCCCAAAAAAGAGGCCATAAAAAAGAGAAAAGGCCCAAATAAAAAAATGAGAGAAAAAGAGAGAATGGGCAATGCTACTATCCTTTTACCACACTTGTGCTTCAAAGTAGCACAATGATCTTCATGATAAAGAGTCTCCTATGTTGGCACTTTCATATACTAGTGGGAATTTTCATTATAGCGGCTTGCATATTCCAATGATGGGCTTCCTCAAAATGCCCTAGGTCTTCGTGAGCAAGCGAGTTGGATGCACACCCACTTGGTTTCTTTTTGAGCTTTCATACACTTATAGCTCTAGTGCATCCGTTGCATGTCAATCCCTACTCACTCACATTGATATCTATTGATGGGCATCTCCATAGCCCGTTGATATGCCTAGTTGGTGTGAGACTATCTTCTCCCTTTTTGTCTTCTCCACAACCACCATTCTATTCCACCTATAGTGCTATGTCCATGGCTCACGCTCATGTATTGCGTGAAGATTGAAAAAGTTTGAGAACATCAAAAGTATGAAACAATTGCTTGGCTTGTCATCGGGGTTGTGCATGATTTAAATATTTTATGTGGTGAAGATAGAGCATATCCAGACTATATGATTTTGTAGGGATAGCTTTCTTTGGCCATGATATTTTGAGAAGACATAATT
This sequence comes from Triticum dicoccoides, assembly GCF_002162155.2. Classification (NCBI taxonomy): domain Eukaryota; kingdom Viridiplantae; phylum Streptophyta; class Magnoliopsida; order Poales; family Poaceae; genus Triticum; species Triticum dicoccoides. The sequence goes on along the minus strand of NC_041380.1, from coordinate 161,362,953 downwards.
GCTTGGTTAGTATGCTTGAAGTATTATTGTTTTTATGTCGATATTAAACTTTTGTCTTGAATCTTATGGATCTGAATATTCATGCCACAATAAAGAAGATTACATGGATAAATATGTTAGGTAGCATTCCACATCAAAAATTCTAGTTTTATCATTTACCTACTCGAGGACGAGCAGGAATTAAGCTTGGGGATGCTGATACGTCTCCAACGTATCTATAATTTTTGATTGTTCCATGCTATTATATTATCGACCTTGGATGTTTTATATGCATTAATATGCTATTTTATATGATTTTTGGGACTAACCTATTAACCTAGAGCCCAGTGCTAGTTTCTGTTATTTCCTTCTTTTAGAGTATCACAGAAAAGGAAAATCAAACGGAGTCCAATTGACCTGAAACTTCACAGAACTTATTTTTGGAATGGAAGCAATCCAGAAGACTTGGGGTGTACGTAAGGGAAGCAATAAGGAAGGCACGAGGCGGGGGGCGCGCCCACCCCCCTGGGCGTGCCCTCCACCCTCGTGGGCCCCTCGTGCTCGCCCCCCCCCCCGTCCGACGTATTTCTTCCTCCTGTATATGCCAATATACCCTAAAACCATCAGGGAGCACAATAGATTGGGAGTTCCACCGCCAGAAGCCTCCGTAGCCACCGAAAACCAATTTAGACCCGTTTAGCACCCTGCCAGAGGGGGTAATCCCTCTTCGGTGCCCATCTTCATCATCCCGGTGCTCTCCATGACGAGGATGGAGTAGTTCTCCCTCGGGGCTGAGGGTATGTACCAGTAGCTATGTGTTTGATCTCTCTCTCTCTCTCATGTTCTTGAGGTGGTACGATCTTGACGTATCGCGAGCTTTGCTATTATAGTTGGATCTTATGATGTTTCTCCCCCTCTACTCTCTTTTAATGGATTGACTTTTCCCTTTGAAGTTATCTTATCGGATTGAGTCTTTAAGGATCCGAGAACACTTAATGTATGTCTTGCGTGGGATACCCGTGGTGACAATGGGGTATTCTATTGATCCACTTGATGTATGTTTTGGTGATCAACTTGCGGGTTCCGCCCATGAACCTATGCATAGGGGTTGGCACACGTTTTCGTCTTGACTCTCCGGTAGAAACTTTGGGGCACTCTTTGAAGTTATTTGTGTTAGTTTGAATAGATGAATCTGAGATTGTGTGATGCATATTGTATAAGAATACCCACGGATACTTGAGGTGACATTGGAGTATCTAGGTGACATTAGGGTTTTGGTTGATTTGTGTCTTAAGGTGTTATTCTAGTACGAACTCTATGATAGATCGAGCGGAAAGAATAGCTTCATGTTATTTTACTATGGACTCTTGAATAGATCTATCAGAAAGGATAGCTTTGAGGTGGTTTCGTACCCTACCATAATCTCTTTGTTTGTTCTCCACTATTAGTGACTTTGGAGTGACTCTTTGTTGCATGTTGAGGGATAGTTATATGATCCAATTATGTTATTATTGTTGAGAGAACTTGCACTAGTGAAAGTATGAACCCTAGGCCTTGTTTCCTAGCATTGCAATACCGTTTGTGCTCACTTTTATCATTAGTTACCTTGCTGTTTTTATATTTTCAGATTACAAAAACATATATCTACCATCCATATTGCACTTGTATCACCATCTCTTCGCCGAACTAGTGGACCTATACAATTTACCATTGTATTGGGTGTGTTGGGGACACAAGAGACTCTCTGTTATTTGGTTGCAAGGTTGCTTGAGAGAGACCATCTTCATCCTACGCCTCCCACGGATTGATAAACCTTAGGTCATCCACTTGAGGGAAATTTGCTACTGTCGTACAAACCTCTGCACTTGGAAGCCCAACAACGTCTACAAGAAGAAGGTTGTGTAGTAGACATGAGTGGTGTGTGTGGACGGTGGGCAAGGTGGTGTTTGAGTAAATACCGTGACAACTGAAACTTTTACTAGGCAATAGTAACAAGGCGGGGCTACTAAAAATTTGGATCAAGGGCGAGCAGATATTTTTGAGATTGCAAGGGATGCAGAGGCGGGAGTAAAATGCCGGGGTAACTGAAAATTTGAATCAAGGGCAAGCAGATATTTTTCAGATTGCCAGGGATGCAGAGGTGGGAGTAACAAGGCGGGGCAACTGAAAATTTGAATCAAGGGCAAGCAGATATTTTTGAGATTGCGAGGGATGTAGAGGCGAGAGTAAAATGTCGGGGCTACTGAAATTTTGAATCTAGGGACTAGACCAGAGCGGGAGTAATAGACATCGCACACGGTCCACACATACTAATCGTGTGCTATCAAATATTAAAACCTTCTAGGCGGTAGATATTTTCGAGATTACGAGGTAGTAGATATTTTCAAGACCGGGAGGCAAGCCTTGTGGAGCCCAACCTACTGTGCTGATGTGAGGGACTGCAGGGCACGGGCGTGGCACACGGGTAGTCTGACCGAACCATGTCTGTTGCATACCCAATCACAGACGGTTTCTACATCCAACTCATGTGCTATTTATAAATTTGGAAAAAATAATAACGCGGGAGAGGGTCAGAACGCGAACGCACTTGCATGTGGACCAAATATATGTATGAAAAGGGTGTTTTGATGTTCGAATACCCAATGCACAACTTTGATGTGGCACCTATCGCACAAAAGCACAATATTGCTAGTCGGCCACCCCCTACAAACCCCACTTCGTGTCAGAGGTAAGGGAATCCTAGCTACGAATGCATGCCCCCAAATATCTAGGTCTGAAATCTCACCCTACCGTAACACAAAACCTATAGGAGTCCATCATATATATATGGTCAAACTTCCCCTTTTGCTTCCCGACAAAGGTGGACAAATGTGTGCTTGTGGCACGAGATGGGTGAGACCACATACGAACCACATGCAGGTGACCCTACTATATGTATGAAAAGGGTGTGGTGTGTTATATTTAACTACGATTCACAACTTTGAAGTGGCACGTGTGCCTCACAAATTAACCAGACTTCCCCGAACCCACGGAGGTTGCAGGGTAGCTCGAAGTAGCCCCCCCCACAAACACGTCGGGGGGAGGGCATCTCACCAAGACCTACTATAACACAGACCAAGAATAATCCAACTTGGTCGTACAACCTCTCCCCGCTCGTTGTTTGTCAAAGTGATGGACGTCCACACGGCCCCGCAAAATGGGGTAGCTTGTCGCCGATAACCTCGCGAGGGAGTACTGTATGAAGACAAACCCACTCTATGCATGTGGCCCAAGTATGTATATGGAAGTGGGGTGTGTGGTGTTTGAATACCCAATGCGCAAATATTGATGTGGTACCATGCTTTGGAACCGTAAAATACCCATACCGAGCGAGGGTTCACGACGCGTAGCATGCTCTCAAACTTAATTAGGCTTGGAATGGGTCGACCTACTATATGGTAACTCGAAGCAAAGAAGAAGAATCTACCCTGGTAACCTTTCTCGTCGTTGGTCGAAATGATGGACATCCACACGGGCCCACAAATATATATAGGCTTGCCACCCATAAGCAAGTGAGTGAGAGTGTGTCCAAAGACAACCTGTCGGTGTCAAAACCGGAGGATCTCGGGTAGGGGTTCCCGAACTGTGCGTCTAAGGCGGATGCTAATAGGAGGCAGGGGACATGCTGTTTTACCCAGGTTCGGGCCCTCTTCAAGGAGGTAAAACCCTACGTCCTGCTTGATTATTCTTGATAATATGAGTAGTACAAGAGTTGATCTACCACGAGATCGGAGAGGCTAAACCCTAAAAGCTAGCCTATGGTATGATTGTATGTTGTCCTACGGACTAAAACCCTCTGGTTTGCATAGACACCGGAGGGGGCTAGGGTTACACAAAGTCGGTCACAAAGGAGGAGATATACATATCCATATTTCCTAGCTTGCCTTCCATGCCAAGTAGCGTCCCATCCGAACACGAGACGAAGTCTTCAATCTTGTATCTTCATAGTCCAACAGTCCAGCCAAAGGATATAGTCCGGCTGTTCGGAGACCCCCTAATCCAGGACTCCCTCAGTAGCCCCCGAACCAGGCTCCAATGACGATGAGTCCGGCGCGCAGTGTTGTCTTCGGCATTGCAAGGCGGGTTCTTCTCCAAATTTCGAACGTTTGTTAAGCAGTGTCCGGTCCCATAAATGTTGAACCTCTTGGCTCCTGCGCCCAATAAGAGCTATCTTCCACGCGTGAAATGAATGCGAGGCGTTAGGGTGTTTTTACATTCGCCCCCCTAGCTAGATAAATAAATTGTCTATTAAAGGGATCGAGACTCTTAGATCCAATCCATACCATCCTCCCCCAGCGAGAATCCATCCGAGTGTGCTTCAGAAAGATCCACTCCAGCATGGCCGACCTCCGCAGATCCTCCTCTCGCCCCTGTAGTCCTAATCCCGGTGATTGGGAGAGGTGTTCAGTCCCACACAGTCGATTAGTCGAACTGCATACTAAGGGATTTCTCCCTCCGGCGTATATGGCGCCCGTCCGAGCCGGGCTCGCCACCTACAATGGCGGGGAGCAAGCGGAGAGCTTCCCCAACCCCTCTACGGGGGAGCGGGTATGCCTTGCCCCTTATTTATTGAGGGGACTTAGATTTCCGATTCATCCGTTCCTCCGCGGGCTCCTGGAGTTTTACGGCCTCCAACTGCATAATTTCACCCCTGCTTCCATTTTACACATCACCGGCTATGTTTCCCTTTGCAAGTTATTCCTAGGCTGCGAGGCTCATTTCGAGCTATGGAAAAGGTTATTTTGCCTCGTCCCTCACACACAGAAGGGGTCACTTTATCAAGTGGGCGGAGCCAAAATATGGCGCATCGCCGAAACTGGATACCTGTCCGATACTCCGAAGAAGACGTCCGAAGACTGGCCTTCGGAATGGTTTTATATGGAGGACGTCCCCCTTCCGGACCCTGTTCGGCGGGGTCTTCCTGAGTTCAGCAATGCTCCTCTGAAGAAACGCCAAAGTTGGCGCGCACGGAGCCCCCAGGAGGAAGACAACGGAGGAGTCCTTTACCTGATGAACCGGATTAAAGCGCTGGCTCAATCAGGATTGATAGTAATCTAAGTTATGTCAATATGCATAATGCGGGGAGTGCAACCACTTCAATATCGAGGGCACCCCTTGTGGTGTTTTAACGGGGAAGATGACGCCACCCGTTGCGGGTGTAAGGGTCCAGACAACGCTGTCGCTTTAGCAAAAATTCTGTCTCAATTGTTCAAGGGAGATGAAGAGGAGTTCATCCGCATCAAGCCACGGGATGGATTCTCCATGTACAACCCTCCAAGTTGGGTGAGTTACATCTCCTTACTCCCGTTCTTCCCGCATTCTTTGTCGTAGGTACTCACCTTGCCATTTTGCAACAGGAACTGCGAAAAGCCATAAGGGAGGTCAGCAGCCCATCTCCACAACCAGAGGACCCTGACCGGGCCCTTGGTGCCGGACTTGAAGAAGATCCGGTCATATTCATGGAGCTGATAGACCGGCAGTTCTATCAATTAAGCTATGATGACACCATGGTGGCCATTACGGCCGACTATCCCGGACTGCTTCCTGCGTCGCACGTAAGAAAAACCAAAAATCCAAACTCCAAAAACTAGGGTCCCCTTTTAGACACTTCACCTACCATATACATATGGTGTTTTTACAGGGAAGGCATTCGGGACGCCATGCCGAACCCGCAGCAACTCGCCAACAAGAGGCTCCGAGGCCGGGCAGGCCAAAAAGAAAGGCGGTCAGGACGGAGACGCCAGCGTAGAGGTATGACAGAAACTCCGCTCTGTGGTTGTCGTCTTTCTTGAAATGTAATGACGTCCATGTTTCTTTAACAGAAAAAACGCTTGCCGGAATATGTCCGGTGAGGCTGCCGATCATGCTTCCACCAGTCGGGCTCCAGGACCGGACATAGAGGCGGAAGCCGACATGGGGCGGAAACTGGATAGTCCCCCTATAGAGGATGCGGATAGGCTATCCGCCACACAATCAGAAGTGGAGAGTGCCATGAATCATAGGCGTCGTCGGGCCGTACTCTGGGACGCTTGCTTCTCACAGAGGCATTTGATGCCTTCAATTCTGGAGAGGCGTACCTCCGTGCTGCTCAAAATGGTCTAGCCAGAGCCACGGACCAGTATGTAAATGATGTACGGGTAAGAAAATCTGATGATTATATGTATCAGTAGCCCCTGAGACTTGAAACAGTTAGCAGAACTGATTTAAGGATCATCTTATTGTGCAGGTTCTTATAGAGAAGAATAGTCGACTGTCACAGGAGCTGGAGGAATGCAAGACCCAACTTCGGGCCGCTGTTGCCGCATTGAAGGAACCTAAAAAGTCCCCAGCTGGTAACATTTCTTTCAAAGAATGATAGGTACCATATAGCATGCGGCATGGCTGCAGATCTAATAATAGATGTTGCAGATGAATCCGGAGGAGCAGCACGCCGTACGACAGCTAAAGGCTGGCGAACGCGTGCTGACTAAGGTCAGGCGGGAGAAAAGCAATCTCCAAGACGCCAATACCAAGCTGAGCATGGAATTGAAAGATGTTCGAGCCCAGCTTGCGGACTCCAAGAAGGAGAATAAGCAGCTTCGACGCGGCATATTTAGTAAGTGCTTGAACGAACCCTTAATAAAGGGGACGGCAGAGAAGCCGGCTAACAAAGTTATGTCTGCAGGTATGATGACGGGTCGTCTCGCGTAGGAGATGCCCGGGTCTGTGGGTGATCTTCTATCCGAGCTCTCACAACTGCACGAACAAGTTTGGCTGGTGATGCAAGGTATTGCCAGGCCTTGTGGCCATCCGTCTCCCTGCCAGAAGGCGTTGGAGAGCTTGTGGAGAAGCTCAAGGGAGCACGACGTCGCTTCCGATTATGGAAGATATCTGCCTGCCGTCAAGGTGCCAGGGAAGCCTGGGCCATGGTGAAGACGCGGTATACCAAGGCTAACCCAAATCACATGGCCGAGGTCGGACCTATGGGGCCCGACGGGAAAGAGATCCCCGTTAGCTTAGTCTATGGGTAAGTAGAATTAGCCGCAAAGTATTCCCAACAGGATTGTAGGCTAGACCGCCTGTTGGATGGTATAGAAGAGGAATTTAGTCAGTCTACATGACTATGTAATTAAAGTGACATGTATAATGGCTTCTAGCCGGATTGTAGATCATTTGTCATGGCGGACCTTTTCGCTTCAACCTTCGGGACCCGATAGTCCGGAGTGTGTCCGAATACCCGCTCAGTTATATAAGAACCGGGGTATGCGTGGAGACCAGGCGTAGGGGTCATTAGTGCTTGAACGGAAAAGTGCCCAACTAGTTATGTTATATTACATGGGTAGTAAGAAACATCTTCTAGGCAGAATAGTTCCGTTAAGGGTTCCTTTCCCTGGGTACGCATGCCCTAAAGTGCATGTCCAGACTGCGAGAGGAAACGCAGGAAAAAACATCTGGGGGCACATATGGAAAATAAATAAATAAAAATCATCTTTTGTTCACCGACCGAATATTCCCTTAAGAACGCTAGCTTTCGGCTTCACCCAGTCTGAGGTACACATTCGGCTGACCGGCAGTAACAATCGCAGAGGTGCTCCCCTTATGCCCTAGCCGAATTAACGGGAACGTAGGGCATAAATACAAGAGCCAGGCAACCGAGCTTGGCCAAAACTTAAGTCATATCGATGCATATAATGGCGAGCAAAAGGTACATGTGGAAGAATAACACATGTGGTGGGCATGAAGCCCAGATGGACAATTAAGCTTCTATGTAAGAAGCCCCCAGGTATAATGAGCGCGGTTAGAGCATCTATAATGTGCAAGTGAGGCACAAGGTGGCCCTTGAAGGCCTTGAGAGAAAATAAAAGAAAGAATGAGAAAAAAGACAGATAATATATATTCAAAAATGGACAGAGGAAGGAGACAAACATAGAGTCCGGCACTAGGCGTAGAATCTTCGGAGCCTGGCTGCGTTCCATGGGTTCGGCCCAAGTCAATTATTCAATGCATCCCACAGACGGTACGCTCCACTGGTCAGAACTTGGTCAATAATGAAGGGACCTTCCCATTTGGGCTCGAGCTTGGACTTTTTCTTCTCCGGCAGGCGTAGAACTAACTCGCCAACGTTATAAGTTTTGGCCCGTACTTATCTGCTTTGGTATCTGCGAGCCTGTTGCTGATAAAATGCGGAACGGGCTTTTGCCACGTCGCGCTCCTCCTCCAGGGTGTCCAAACTGTCCTATTGATCGATCTCGGCTTCTCTTTCTTCGTACACGCGCACTCAAGGTGAGTCATGAATTATGTCACAGGCCAGGACTGCCTCTGCGCCGTGCACCATAAAGAAGGGTGTATATCCGGTACTACGATTCGACGTGGTCCGCAGCCCCCAGAGTACAGAGTCGAGCTCCTCTACCCAGTGCATGTTAGACTCCTTTAAGGACCGCACTAATCTGGGTTTAATGCCGCTCATGATAAGACCATTTGCTCGCTCACCTTGGTCGTTGGTTTGTGGGTGATAGACAGAAGCATAATCGAGCTTGATGCCCATGTTGCTGCACCAGAGTTTTACCTCGCCGGCCGTGAAGTTCGTGCCGTTGTCAGTGATGATGCTGTGGGGGACGCCATAACGGTGTACAACCTCGGATATGAAGTCTATCACCGGTCTGGATTCGGCTGTTTTAACAGGTTTGGTTTCTATCCATTTGGTGAATTTATCCACCATGACCAGTAAGTATTTTTTCTTGGGGGTTCCTCCCTTAAGGGGTCCGATCATGTCAAGCCCCCAGACCGCGAAGGGCTAGGTAATGGGGATTGTTCGGAGGGCGGTGGGTGGCATATGGCTTTGGTTTGCAAAAAGGTGGCAACCGGCGCAGCGTTGGACCAAGTCCTGTGCGTCTGCCCGGGCCGTCGGCCAATAAAAACATGTACAGAAGGCCTTGCTTACAAGGGCCCGGGCTGCGGCGTGGTGGCCGCCGAGTCCGGCGTAAACTTCTGCCAAAAGCTTCTTCCCTTCCTCTTCGGAGATGCACCTTTGAAGGACTCCGGTAGTGCTTTTCTTATATAGCTCTCCCTCGTGGACCTTGTAGGCTTTAGATCGCCGCACTATGCAGCGTGCCTCATTTTGGTCCTCGGGAAGTTCCTGCCTAGTTAGTTAGGCCAGGAATGGTTCTGTCCACGGGGCGATGACGACCATTATTACATGGGCTGAAGGTGTTATTTCGGTGGTAGAGCCTCTGATTATGTCAGAGTGTTCGGTATTGGGCGTTTTGGCCGGGTCTGAACTATTGTTACCGGTGTGTAACGCCCCGAGACCGATGTGCCAGGTGTCATCCAGTTATTTGCTGTTGTTGCCTTGTCATTGCTTGCGTGTCATGCATTGCATATCATGTCATCATGTGCATTTCTTTTGCATACATGTTCGTCTCAGGCATCTGAGCATTTTCCCCGTTGTCCGTTTTGCAATCCGGCGCTCCTATGTCATCCGGTGTCCCTTTCCACCTCTTTTTCGTGTGCGAGTGTTAAACGTTTTCGGATTGGACCAAGACTTGTCATGCGGCCTTGGTTTACTACCGATAGACCGCCTGTCAAGTTTCGTGCCATTTGGACTTCGTTTGATACTCCAACGGTTAACCGAGGGACCGAAAAGGCCTCGTGCGTGTTGCAGCCCAACACCCTTCCAAAGTGGCCCAAAACCCACCTAAACCTCCTCCATCATCTCGGTCGTTCGATCACGATCGCGTGGCCGAAAACCGCACCTCATTTGGACTCTCCTAGCTCCCTCTACCTATAAATATGTGGCCTCCCCCGAAATTTCTGCGCAGACGAAACCCTAGATCCACTCCCTTCGCGCCGCCGGACACTTCTCCCACCGGCCGGACATGTCCAGCCGCCGCCGCCACCTCGCTCCGGCGAATCCCGTCGTGCCATGTAACCCCGCCGCCGCCGCGAGCCAACTAGGCCGCGCCACGTCGCCTCCCCGCCGTACCTCCTCTCTCCTCCGCCGCCGCGGGCCCGCGCGGCCCAGATCCGGCCCGCGCGGCCCGAACCGCCGCCGCCCCGCGTCTGGGCGTCCTCGGGCGCACCGCGCCGGCCTCCCGCATCCCCGAAGGCTCGCTGCGCCGCCGCGCTGTGTTCGCCGCGCCGCCGCATGCCTCCATCGCCGGCGAGCGCCGTC
>NC_041380.1:161338216-161352280 GCF_002162155.2 Triticum dicoccoides | reverse complement strand
CGCGTCGCACCGCCACCGCGGGCCACCGCCGTCGCCGCCGCCGACTCCGCCCCCACCGCCTCCTCCTCGTCGTCAGCGAGCAGCTTCACTGACTCTGGCCACCGCGTCCGTCTTCTCCGGCGAGGATCCGGCCCGCCTCGGTTCGCGCACCGGATCAACCCTAGATCTGGAAGTCTATATTTTTCACTAAGTCCCCGAGTTTTCCATGTTTCATATGCCCATATTCATCATGTCGTAACTTTGCATCCGTAGCTCCGTTTTGGGCATATAGCATATCAAAAAGTTCGTCTCAGAGAGCACATCATTTCATCTCATTGCATCATTTTCATTGGAGTTCATCTTCATGCCTGAAATGCTGTTAGAAGAATGCTATTTGAGATAATTGTCAGATCTGCTGCTCTAATTAGATATTTGTCATTTTTGCCATGATTATTGTGTGCATGTTATGCCCCTGTGCTCTACATGAGTTTTGTTATATGCTTTGCCATCTATCCAGAGGTGCAACCCATGTATTTTTGTGATGTGTGTGCTGACTAGCATAAGCTTGCAAAGTGGAGCATTCGTAAATGCTGATTTCAGGGACTTAGCAATTCCACTAAGTCCTTGACCTGTTTATCTCAATATGCCATATGTTCATGTTGTTTCCTAGTGATCCGTGCCTCTTTTGAGGATGATCAGTAAGGATGTTTTGTTAATCTTGTAGTGCTCTATCCATCCATGTGTTTTTTTGCAATTATGGAGCACCCTAGCTTGAGTCAATCGAGCTCTACTTTTGTCATTTCGTGAATCTAGGCAGATTGTCTACTTGTTAGCGATTTTGCCGAGGATGTTGTAGTGGATCCGTGCCTACTATGCTATTGTTCTTGCCATGTCTAGCTTGTATGATGTGTATTCTTGATGGGTGTATGCTTAGATTGTCATGACATGCTCTGTAGTGAGTGCATCGAGCTCGTAAACATGCCTACTTGATATCTGATTTTTGCATGCTCCAGTTTTCACTAAGTCTGAGAACTGCTTATGTTTTTGCCATGTTCACATGCTTGCAAATGTATTTTATGATCCCTTTTGGCTCAAGGTCACTAAGGGACTTTTGTTAAGCTCTCTGAGTAGCTCCATGCCATGCTTTACTTTGCCATGTTCAGGTCCTGTAGCATATAGTTTTCATGCTCCAAAGTGTGCTATCTGATCTGAAATTCCAGACAAGTGTTAATTTCACTAAGTCTGAAATCTGTTTACCAAATGCATTTGTGCCATGCTTGTTTGAACCTGTTAATGGATGAATTGGTCGTAGCTCAGTGTTCATATTTTGTCAAGCATCATGAATGGATCCCTTCCATGTATTTTGTTGCCATGTTTGGGTGCTGTAGCATGCTCATCTTGTTGCATTTAGATGGCTACTTGTTGTATATCGCAGACTGGTGCCATATTTGAATTGCTTGCCATTTCCAAACCGTGACTCCGATTCCGGTGTTCTTTATATTGTTTTCAAACGATTTCTCCTCACCTTTCCAGTGGCACACTTGGATTTCCAAGTTGAGGACAGGTTCTTTCTTTCCTTGTCAAATCATGCATATGCATCCATCCCGCATCCCGCATATCATATCATGTTCATGTGTTGGTTGTTTACTATGTTGTGTGCTTCTTTCCGGTGTTTGCTTCTTCGGGTTGGTTCCGATAACATCGCGTTTGTGAGGACCCGTTTGACTACGTCTGTTTGTATTCTTCATGGACTCGTTCTTCTTCCTTGCGGGATTTCAGGCAAGATGATCATACCCTCGAAATCAGTTCTATCTTTGCTTGCTAGTTGCTCGCTCTTTTGCTATGCCTATGCTGCGATACCTACCACTTGCTTATCATGTCTCCTATATTGTTGAACCAAGCCTCTAACCCACCTTGTCCTAGCAAACCGTTGTTTGGCTATGTTACCGCTTTGCTCAGCCCCTCTTATAGCGTTGTTAGTTGCAGGTGAAGATTGAAGTTGTTCCTTGTTGGAACATGGAGATGTTGTTCCTTGTTGGAACATGTTTACTTGTTGGGATATCACAATATATCTTATTTAATTAGTGCATCTATATACTTGGTAAAGGGTGGAAGGCTCGGCCTTTTGCCTAGTGTTCTGTTCCACTCTTGCCGCCCTAGTTTCCGTCATATCGGTGTTATGTTCCCGGATTTTGCGTTCCTTACGCGGTTGGGCTATAATGGGAACCCCTTGATAGTTCTCCTTGAATAAAACTCCTCCAGCAATGCCCAACCTTGGTTTTACCATTTGCACTAACAACCTACCACCTTCCCTTGGGTTCTGCAGACTCAAGGGTCATCCTTATTTTAACCCCCCCGGGCCAGTGCTTCTCTAAGTGTTGGTCTGAACCGAGCTGCCTCCGGGGCCACCTCGGGGAAACTTGAGGGTTGGTTTTACTCGTAGCTAGTCTCATCTAAGTGTGCCCTGAGAACGAGATATGTGCAGCTCCTATCAGGATTTGTCGGCACATTCGGGCGGTGTTGCTGGATTTGTTTTAACTTGTCGAAGTGTCTTGTAGAACCGGGATACCGAGTCTGATCGGAATGTCTCGGGAGGAGGTCTATTCCTTCGTTGACCATGAGAGCTTGTCATGGGCTAAGTTGGGACTCCCCTGCAGGGATTTGAACTTTCGAAAGCCGTGCCCGCGGTTATGGGCAGATGGGAATTTGTTAATGTCCGGTTGTAGAAAACCTGAAGTTGACCTTAATTAAAATGAATCAACCGCGTGTGTAACCATGATGGTCTCTTTCCGGCGGAGTCCGGGAAGTGAACACGATGTTGGAGTTATGCTTGACGTAGGTTGCTCTAGGATCACTTCTTGATCATAGTTTCTCGATCGTGCTTTGCCTTCTCTTCTCGCTCTCATTTGCGTATGTTAGCCACCATATATGCTAGTCGCTTGCTGCAGCTCCACCTCATACCTTTACCTTACCCATAAGCTTAAATTGTCTTGATCGTGAGGGTGCGAGATTGCTGAGTCCCCCGTGCCTCACAGATACTTCCAAAACCAGCTTGCAGGTGCCGATGAGTCTGTGCAGATGACGCAACCAAGCTCAAGGAGGAGGTCAATGAAGATCTTGTCCTTTGTGTTGTTTCGTTCTAGTTGATCAGTAGTGGAGCCCAGTTGGGGTCGATCGGGGACCTTGTCGCTTTTGGGGTTCTTCTTTTATTTTGGGTTCCGTAGTCGGACCTTGATTGTATCTGGTTGATGTAATGCTTTATTCATGTAATTGTGTGAAGTGGCGATTGTAAGCCAACTATGTATCTTTTCGCCTATTGTATTACATGGGTTGTTTGTGAAGATTACCTCACTTGCGGCATTGCTTTCAATGCAGTTATGCCTCTAAGTCGTGCTTCGACACATGGGAGATATAGCCGCATCGAGGGCGTTACATACCGTCCCCTTCCCATACCACCGATGGCTTAAACAACCTCTCCAAAAAGATGTTGGGGGGGACCGTGTTGCGTTTTGCGCCAATGCGGGCGAGGATATCCGTCGCCTGATTGTTTTCCCGAGCCACATGGTGAAATTCGAGCCCCTCAAACCGAGCTGACATCTTTAGTATGGCGTTTCAATAGGCCGCCATCTTTAGATCCTTGGCATCGAAGTCGCCATTTATTTGGGATATTGCAAGGTTTGAATCCCCACGCACCTCCAGGCGTTGACTGCCCATGGAGACTGCCATCCGAAGACCATGCAACAGAGCTTCGTATTCGGCTGCGTTGTTGGAGTCTGTATACAATATCTGCAGTACGTACTGAATGGTATCTCCGGTTGGGGATGTCAGGACGACGCCAGCCCCTAACCAGCCAGCATTTAGAGTCATCGAAGTGCATGATCCAATTGGAGTATGCGCCGTACTCTTTAGGGAGTTTGGCTTCCGTCCATTCGGCGACAAAGTCAGCCAATACTTGCGATTTAATGGCTCACCGAGGTTTGTATGTTATGTCGAACGGGAGGAGCTGAATGGCCCATTTGGCAATCCGGCCCGTAGCATCGCGGTTGTTTATAATATCATTAAGTGGCACTTCCGAGGCTACTGTAATCGAACACTCCTGAAAGTAGTGTCGCAGCTTCCGGGATGCCATGAATACCGCATAGGCTATCTTTTGGTAATGTGGGTACTGTGATTTGCATGGAGTGAGGATAGTGGATAAATAGTATACCGACTTTTGAAGAGGGAATTTATGTCCATCAGCTTCTCGTTCGACGAGGAGCACTGCGCTTACAACTTGATGAGTTGCCGCAATGTACAACAGCATTGGTTCGCTGATGTTTGGCGCGGCCAGGATTGGGTTGGTTTCCAGTATGGCTTTTATTTCTTCCAATCCGGCTATGGCGGCATCCGTCCACTCAAAGTGTTCGGTGCACCGAAGGAGGCGATGAAGGAGTAATGCCTTTTCTCCTAAGCGGGAGATAAAGCGGCTTAGAGCCGCCACACATCCAGTTAATTTCTGGATTTGCTTGAGGTCTGTTGGGGTATCCAACTGTGACAAAGCTCGAATTTTGGCCGGATTAGCTTCAATTCCTCTACTAGAGACAATGAAACCCAGGAGCTTTCCGGCTGGCATGCCGAAAACACATTTTTCCGAATTGAGCTTGATGTTGTATGTTCGGAGGTTGTCGAATGTGAGCCTCAAGTCGTCTATTAGAGAGTCGATGTGTTTGGTTTTGACGACCACATCATCTACGTATGCTTCTACTATTTTGCCGATCTGTTTCTCCAGACATGTCTGAATCATGCGCTGATACGCTGCGCCGGCGTTTTTGAGCCCAAAAGGCATTGTGTTGAAACAGAATGGGCCGTATGGTGTGATAAACGCCGTTGCGGCTTGGTCGGACTCCGCCATCTTGATTTGGTGGTAGCCAGAGTATGCGTCAAGGAAACACAATGACTCGTGTCCTGCGGTAGCATCGATAACTTGATCAATGCGGGGGAGGGGGAAGGGATCCTTTGGGCAAGCCTTGTTGAGGTCCTTGAAATCGACACATAGGCGCCAGGATTTGTCCTTCTTTGGTACCATCACCATGTTTGCTAGCCAGTCCGGGTGTTTTATTTCTCTAATGAATCCGGCCTCCAATAACTTGGCTAGTTCCTCTCCCATTGCCTGTCTCTTAGGTTCAGAGAAACGCCGAAGAGCTTGCTTGACCGGCTTGAATCCCTTTAGGATATTGAGGCTATGCTCGGCCGGCCTGCGTGGGATTCCTGGCATGTCTGAGGGGTGCCAGGCGAATATGTCCCAATTCTCGTGCAGGAACTCTCGTAGTGCGGCGTCCACGGCGGGGTTTAACTGTGCCCCGATGGAGGCTGTTTTTGTAGGGTCTATTGGGTGGACTTGGAATTTGACTATTACATCCGCTGGTTTAAAAGAGGTGGACTTGGATCTCTTGTCAAGTATTACGTCATCCCAGTCCACCGTGGAGTGTAGCGCAGTTAATTCCTCGGCCGAAAGGGCTTTGGATAATGCCTCGAGGGCCAATGCGGCTGTTTTGTTTTTGGCACGGAGTGCTGTGTCCGGATCACTAGCGAGAGTGATGATTCCATTGGGCCCGGGCATTTTGAGCTTCATGTACCCATAATGGGGTATGGCTTGGAAGATCGTGAACGCCTCCCATCCTAAAAGGGCGTGGTATCCACTACTGAACGGGGCCACTTGGAATGTAATTTCTTCGGACCTATAGTTCTCCGCGTGCCGAATACCACATCTAGTGTCATTTTCCCAGCACAGCGTGCTTCCCGACTAGGGATGATTCCTCTAAAGGTTGTGCTGCTTTGCTCAATGCGGTTCCAGTCTATTTCCATTTTCTGAAGAGTTTCCTCATATATGAGGTTTAATCCACTGCCGCCGTCCATGAGTACTTTGGTGAGTCGAAAGCCGTCCACAATTGGACTGAGGATCAGTGCAGCTGGTGCTCGGGCAGTTCGGAATTTAGGTTCGTCACTAGCATTAAAGGTAATAGCCGTGTCACTCAATGGATTCATTGCTACTATGTGGCAGATTTCGGCGAGGCTGCGGAGTGTTCGCTTGCGCCTATTATTTGATGCGAAGGTTTCAAAAACTGTTAATACCGTATTTTTATCCACGGGATGGTGCTCTGTGGTATTTGGGATAAGAAGATCCTCGCCACTTTTGGCCACCTTCCGGAGTATCCAACATGCTCTGAGGATGTGCGTTGGTATGGTATCCGCTGTGCTATGAATTTTGCAGGGTCCGTTAAGCCATCCCTCCAATACGGTTCCATGCCCTATAGAGTGTCGGTGGGAATGACACCTATGGGATCACAAGAATCCCTACTGTGGTTAGCGGGGCGCGGGGTCGTGAGAAGAGCGGATCAAACAGATAGCACATAGTACGTTTATCCAGGTTCTGTAAGTGCATCTAGTGCCACCCCTAGTTGGTTTTGGAGTATTGACGACAAACCTAGTTGAGGGACTAATGTGTTTGTGAGAATTGCAGGATAACACAGGTAGAAGTCCCTCATTGATTCGGTTTTCCTACCAGAGATGACCCCTAAAAATTTATGAAGACATTGAAGTCAAAGGTGGTATATGAAGATATTCACATTGAAGACTATGACAAGAGAAGACACCACATGAAGCCTATGGAGCTCGAAGACTTCGATCTTTCGTAGTTCTTTTTCTTTTGTGTTGAGTCATAGGAACCACCGTACTGTTAAGTGGGGTCCAAGAGAACCAGTCAGACTGACTAAAGTGATGCCTAACCAAAAAACCTATGTCTTCGAGTGAAGACTATGAGAGCGAATCTTGTCCAGAGTTGGACAAGTCAGCTTTGCTTGTAGCCCAAGTAAAGTTGCCGTGTGAGTTTGAAATCTGACCGTTGGAACACGTGTCAGTTCCTTAGTGACCCAGGGTCATTTCAGACAAATCAGGTCGGGTTGCCAAGTGGCTATAAATAGCCCACCCCCCACAACCATAAACGGTTGGCTGCTCAGATTGAGAGTACGGCTTTTGTCGTTTGAGAGCAACCCACCTCGAAGCCTTTGAGAGAGAATTCCTTGCGAGGATAAAGCCCTAACCACCCAGAGCCAGAGAGAATTGGGCATCACTTAAGTATTCTTGTCTGTGTGATCTGAAGACTTATTACACTTGAGGACTGTGCATCCTCCAGCCGGTTAGGCGTCGCGTTCTGAGCATCCAAGAGACATTGTGGATTGCCGGTGAACGAAGTCTGTGAAGGTTTGGGAGTCTACCTTGAAGACTTACCAGAGTGATTGGGCGAGGTCTATGTGACCTTAGCTCAAGGGGAATACGGTGAGGACTGGGTGTCCTGAGCTGCGTGTTTAGGACTGGGTGTCCGGGACTGTGTGTCCTAAGGTTTAAATACCTAGCCGCCCCAACCAGACGTACAGTTGTCACAGCAACTGGAACTGGTCCAACAAATCATTGTCTTCAACGAGTCACTGGTTTCATCTTCCCTTCTCTTTACTTACTGTTGCTCCTTGTGAAGTCATTGTATGTTTGCACTATCTTTTGTCTTCACTGAGTGACTGCATGCTCTGTATGGCTTCATAATATCTTCCTACCTGATCCTTACTACATTACTGCTACTAAGTTATTGTGCTTTCACTTCATTGAACACTTGACTATGGCTTACCTAGTGTAGTCTACCTTCCGCTGCATGGTAATAGGTTTATTTCTATCGTTTGTCTTCATAACTTCCATGTTTTGAAGACTTTCATAAAAATCGCCTATTCAGCCCCCCTCTAGTCGATATAACGCACTTTCAATTGGTATCAGAGCAAGGTGCTCCCTTGTTCTGTGTGATTCGGTTTAACCACCTAGAGTTTTAGCTATGTCGACTGCAGGGATAATTAAAGTCTCCGCTGTGTGCCCCGTCTTCGATGGAACTGAATATCCCTACTGGAAGAATAAGATGCGCATGCATCTTGAAGCCATTGATGTCGACCTATGGTATGTCGTCGAAAACGGCGTTCCCAAGGCTGGAGAAGGTGTCACTGCTGCTGACGTCAAGAAATTTGTTCAACTGGACTCTACTGCCAAGAATATCATCTATGGTCACCTGACCAAAGGACAGTATGGCCGTGTGAGTGCTTTGAAGACATCTAAGCTGGTCTGGGACTGGCTCTCCAAGGTCAATGAAGGCATCTCAACCCAGAGAGATCAGAGAATCAGTGTCCTTCGCAACCTCTTCAACCGCTTCAAGCGAAATGACAATGAGAATGTCCAGCACACTTTTGACCGACTCACTGACATCACAAATGAGCTTCAAGCCCTCGGCGCTACTGAGATCACCAAACATGAAGTCGTCAAGACACTACTGAGATCACTTGATAGTTCGTTTGACATCCTAGCCCTGATGATTCAAGAACGTCCTGATTTCAAGACACTCGATCCATCTGACAAACTTGAGAGGCTCAACACACGTGAGTTTCATCTTCCTGAGAAAAGAGATATCTACGGTCCAAACTATGGGCGAACTCGTGCCTTGAAGGCAAAAGCTGTCTCCTCATGTGAAGAAGAATCTGACAGCAGTTCTGATGATCCTGAAGACATTGGAAGAGAACTTGCTATGCTTGTGAAGAAGTTCCAAATATTCACCAAGAAGAAAGGCTTTATAAAGTCTTCCCGATCAAGCTCAAGGAATGATGAACCTTCTGCTCACGGCTACAAGAAGAAAACATGTCACAAGTGCAAGAAACCTGGCCACTTCATCTCTAAGTGTCCACAGTGGGACAATGAGAACAAAAATAAGGAGAAGAGCAAGGAATATGACTCTGACGACAAGAAGAAGAAGAAATACTCAAAGTCTTCGTCCAAGTCTTCCTCAAAGTCTTCATCACACAAGAAGAGCTCATCTGGCAAGGCACGTGCGTTTGTTGGCAAGGAAATGGACTCGGAGGAGGAGTCCGCTTCTGAGGAGGCGGAGGTGGAGTCTGAGGAGGAGTCCGATTCAGGCGTCGCAAGTCTGGCTACAGCATACGTTGCCAAGTCCATCTTCAATACTGAAGACAATGACCTCGTCACCGACACCGATGCAAATGACAAGGACTACTCCGCTTCTACCTACTGCTTCATGGCTCATGGTGCCAAGGTAAACACACGCACCACTCACTATCAAACATCTAGTGACGATGACTCTGATTGTGATTCAAAACCCAGCTACAAAACACTTGCTAAAATTGCAACTGAACAGCAGAAAGCTATGGAACATATTCAAAAACTGTTAGATAGAAGCGATGATCTGTTAGGTGCTGAAATGACTCGATCTGAATCCTTAATTGAAGACATAAAAAATCTTCACGTTAAGTATCAGGAACTTGAAAGTCGTCATGAAACTCTCTCAACAACTCATGAAAAGCTTTCCTATGATTATCTTCAAAGGAAGCAAGATCTTGAGAAATTGAGAGCGGTTCATGAAGATCTTCAAAAGGAAAACGAGTCACTTCACTCCAAACAGATCAGTCCCGCTCAGGAAGGATTTGAACCACCATGTCTTAAATGCATTGAGCGTGATAATGCTACTTCTGTTGCTGAATGTTCTACTACTATTACTGTTGCAGTATCTTCAACTGTTGATGTGGTAACTAACCCCTCTGTTGAGGATACCACTGCTATTGCTGATGAGAATGCTAGGTTGAAGACATTGCTTGACACAGGGATGTACAAAAGTCTTAAAGGGCATCAGACACTATGTGATGTCCTCAAAAAGCAGATTCTGAACCGAAACCCGAGGAAAGAGGGTGTTGGGTTCGTAAGGAAAATGAATGTTGATGGCTCTTACTGGAAACCTGAGCAGTACCCCAAAACCATGTGGGTTGCTGCAAAGGAACCTTCAGCAGACCCATCCAATCTATCTGGCTTCACCTGTGCTAACCCCATTATCATTGATGAATCCTTTGATGCAAACTATATACTGTTTAAGAATCAGAATGGTGAAGTGTTTGCCAGGTACATTGGTACTAACTGCAGGAATGGACCGCCTATGAAGAAGATCTGGGTTCGAAAAGGTGTCTGGAGAATCTTCTTTTGAATGTCATCATGACACCTCACGTGAAGAAGACAAACCTCAGACCAAAGGCTTCATACAGTCCAAAGGCTTCATACAGACAAAGGACTCACCTGAGTCGCACTAACGCAAATGTTTTGCAGGGAAACCATACTCAGGCATATGAATATGAGAGCGGTTCATCAAACCGCCATGTTCATAAGACCAAGAACTATTCTGCTTATTCTTATGAGTACTATTGTCCGCCTGCAAGACTGTTTGCTAGGGCTCCAAAGCCAAAATTCTCAGATGCTGCACTTAGACTTATTGCTTCTCAGCCACCCTTGAAGATGTGGGTGGCTAAGAAAGCTTAACTCTCTTTTGCAGGGAAAGGTCTCCAGCAGAAAACCAAAATCGTCTGACGCCATTGCTGGGGACCTTAAACATCTTGTAGGGCGCAAGATCAAATGCCCGAATGGTCTTACTATGTACTTCGTTCCTGAATCGCTTGCTACTCTCCCTATTAGTCCTAATCTGGATCTAAGCTTTCATAACCCATTGGTTCGTCAAATGTTTTTGCTTCACAATGCTCTTGGTGAAGCCTATCCCCCTAACTGCACTGTAGCGTACGACACCAGCGTCTTCAGAATGGATTATTGATAGTGGGTGTACAAATCACATGACTGGCAAAAGAAGTCTTCTTATGGACTCAACCTTACGTCCATCCGACAAGAGCCACATCACATTTGCTGACACTGGTAAAAGTAAGGTATTGGGTCTAGGTAGAGTTGCAATCTCAAGGGATCAACACATGGACAAAGTCATGTTTGTTGAATCCCTTTGCTTCAACTTAATGTCTGTGTCAATGCTTTGCGATTTGAACATGATCGTAATATTTGGAAAATATCGTTGCCTTGTACTAATGGAATCTGACAAGTCTCTAGTGTTTGAAGGGTATCAAAAAGATGATCTGTACGTAGTAGATTTCTCAGCAGGACCACAACTTGCTGTATGTCTTCTAGCAAAAGCTTCAGAATGCTGGCTCTGGCATCGGAGGCTTGGGCATGCTGGCATGAGGAACCTCCACACCCTTGCGAAGAAGAAGCATGTCATAGGCATCGAGGGCGTCAAGTTCAAGGAAGACCACTTATGGCGTGCCTGTGAAGCAGGGAAGATGACGAGGGCCAAACATCCTTCGAAGACAATCATGACCACTACTCAACCCTTCGAACTGCTTCACATGGATCTTTTCGGTCCCACTCATTACTCAACTCTTACTACTACTGCATGCCTCTATGGCTTCGTTATTGTTGATGATTACTCTAGATACACTTGGGTGCACATAATCCTTTACAAGACTGAAGTGCAGGATGTCTTCAGACGCTTCGCCAATCAAGCTATGAACAATTATGGTGCCAAGATAAAGCACATCAGAAGTGACAATGGCACTGAATTCAAGAACACTGGCCTTGATATATATCTTGATACCTTGGGCATCACACATGAATTCTCAGCCCCGTACACGCCACAGCAGAATGGCGTCGTCGAACGCAAGAACAGAACACTCATTGAGATGGCCAGAATGATGCTAGATGAATACAAGACCCCAAGAAAATTCTGGCCTGAAGCCATTGATACTGCATGCCATACAATCAATCGTGTTTATCTTCACAAGCTTCTGAACAAGACATCTTATGAGCTCCTTACTGGCAAGAAGCCAAATGTCAGTTACTTCAGAGTATTTGGCGCAAGATGCTGGATCAAGGACCCACATCACACCTCAAAGTTTGCACCAAAAGCACATGAGGGTATTATGCTTGGATATGGAAAGGATTCTCACTCCTACAGAGTCTTCAATCTCTTTCATTACAAAGTGGTTGAAATAGTGGATGTGCGGTTCGATGAGACCAATGGTTCACAAAGAGAGCAACTGCCAAATGTGCTAGATGAAGTTCCATCCAGTGAATCAATCAAGCTAATGGGAACTGGAGAAATTATACCTTCTGAAGCTCATCCTGAAGAAGAACTTATCATCTGAGCACCTGATCAACATGAAGACAATGCTCAGCCTGAAGACATTCCTTCTAACAACGATAATGATCAGCAAGAGCAAAGTCTTCGCCCTGTACATCCTCGCGTTGCCAATGAAGTGCATATTGAAAGAATAATTGATAGCATCAATGCACCCGGTCCACTCACTCGTTCAAGGGCAACTCAGCTAGCAAATTTCTGTGGGCACTTCGCATTCGTCTCAATAACAGAACCCAAGAAAGTTGAAGAAGCCTTCATGGAACCTGAATGGATTCAAGCTATGCAAGAAGAGCTTCAACAGTTTGAGATGAATAATGTATGGGAACTAGTTAAGCGTCCTCCATGGAAGCACAATATAATAGGCACCAAATGGATATACCGCAACAAGCAAGATGAGCATGGTCAAGTTGTCAGAAACAAAGCTCGTCTCGTTGCTCAAGGATATACTCAAGTGGAAGGCATTGACTTCGATGAAACATTTGCTCCTGTGGCTAGACTTGAAGCCATACGCATACTGCTGGCCTATGCAAATCATCACAACATACTTCTATATCAAATGGATGTGAAGAGTGCTTTTCTCAATGGCAAGGTTGAAGAAGAAGTGTATGTTGCACAACCGCCTGGCTTTGAAGATCCAAAACATCCTGACATGGTATACAAGCTCAACAAGGCACTGTATGGCCTCAAACAATCCCCTCAGGCCTGGTATGACACACTCAAATACTTCCTGAAGGGCAAAGGCTTCATACCTGGTTCCCTAGACCCCACTCTCTTCACAAAGACATATGATGGTGAACTGTTTGTGTGCCAAATATATGTGGATGACATTATCTTCGGCTGCACCAATCAGAAGTACAGTGAAGAGTTTGGATATATGATGCAAGAGCAATATCAGATGTCCATGATGGGAGAGCTGAAGTTCTTCCTCGGTCTTCAAATACGACAACAACGCAACAGCATCTTCATATCTCAAGAGAAGTATCTCAAAGATTGCCTGAAGAAGTTCGGTATGCAAGACTGCAAAGGCTTCACAACACCAATGCCAGCCAAACATCATCTGGGTCCCGACGACAATGGTAAAGAGTTCGATCAAAAGGTATACCGCTCCATGATTGGTTCTTTACTTTATCTATGTGCATCTAGGCCAGATATTATGCTTAGTGTTTGCATGTGTGCTCGATTTCAAGCGGCACCAAAGGAGTCGCATCACTTAGCTGTGAAGCAAATTCTTCGATATTTGGCTCACACCCCAACTCTAGGATTATGGTATCCAAAGGGCTCAGAGTTTGATCTGGTTGGATTCTCAGATGCTGATTATGCTGGTGACAAAGTTGATTGCAAGTCTACATCAGGCACATGCCACTTTCTGGGACGATCACTTGTATGTTGGTCTCCAAAGAAGCAGAACTGTGTATCTCTCTCCACTGCTGAATCTAAATACATCGCCGCTGGATCTTGCTGCACTCAGCTTCTACGGATGAAGCAAACACTCAAGGACTATGGCATTCATCTGAAGCAAGTGCCACTTTACTGCGACAACGAAAGCGCCATCAAGATCGCCAACAACCCAGTTCAGCACTCGAAGACAAAGCACATTGAAATTCGTCATCACTTTCTCAGAGATCATGTTGTGAAGGAAGATATTGATATCATACACGTCAACACTGAAGAGCAATTGGCAGATATCTTCACCAAGCCCTTGGATGAGAAGAGATTTTGCAAAATATCCTGGAATCCTCAAATGTCCTGTGATCAGGCACACATCCTAACCCTTATGCATATTGATGACTTAGATGTGCAACACACGAAGTAAAGTATATCTTCAATCAATGAAGACATACATTCTAAGTGTGAATACATTAATGTGGAATTTGACTTTGGAACGCCATGATAATTGTGCGTGTGTCTGGGTCTAATACTTCCTATACGGTGGGTAACTCCACCACCAAATGTTCTGTTTTGAAGTGTTTCACTCATGACGTTACCTTGCAATGTCTTCACATTTGGTTTGGCTTCGATCTCAACATATCTTCATGATTATCTTC
>NC_041380.1:161307850-161337995 GCF_002162155.2 Triticum dicoccoides | reverse complement strand
TTTTGAACTAAGTGAATGTGATCGGACCCTAACCTCTCTATGCTTTCTATCTCAAATTCTATCTCTCCAAATCATATGCATTCTATTGAAACTGTCGAATGTCTTCTCTGCGTCCTTGTTAGCAGAAGATACAGAGACAACCGTTAAGTCCGTTTTCAATGCTCATTCCTCCACATGAAGTAGGAACGACCACCCGACAATCAAGGCGTGCGTGGGACATGGAACAAACCCCAAAATTCCGCATAATGGCCACGTGTTCCTCAGATGCGAATCGCCAGGGGCACCTGTGTAATAGCATAGTGTCGCCCATGTACCTATAAATACACACTTCACAGCGGTCATTATCTCTTCTTCCACTCTCGCACGAACCCTAGCGCCACCGCTAGCCCTCGACGACGCCAGCGACGAAGCGCTTCGCTGCCGCAACCTCTCCAACGTCGTCTTCACGCCGACCGCGGACATCGTCCTCTCCGCCGTCGCCGTAGGTGTCCTCCGTTGCCTAGTTAGGGCACGGAAGATCGAACTGCTCGGCCTCATCTTCCACTTCATCTAGCAGTTCTTAGTGTGGTAAATAAAACTTCCTTTTTACAGCACCGTTGATCCTATGGATTTGTCACTTTCTACCACAAGCAGTTTCTATTCACACAAGTTAGATCTCTCTCATATTGCATCTCATAACATGCCTAGTATATTCACTTATGCTTCACAAAGTAGTTAGATTCCTCACTTGTACTGATCCGTGGATTCGTACAAATTTGGAACCAACTCCTTATCTATCAGTGAATGTCTTCGCAAAATGAGGTCAATGTCTTCTAAACTGATTTATCTTCAAAATCTTCTGAGAATACATATGACCTCTTCCCCTTCCCTCGCACCTTAATGTTGTCACAGGTACATGTCCGTGGGAGAATCCTTTGGTTCTCATAGTTTGCATTCATTTGCAGAATTCTTACAGCATCACATTAATTCTCCCGAAGCCAATTCCTGTTGGTCCAGCAAGCGAAAACCTTTGAAGCCTTTGAACGTGTTGAAGCCTTTCAAGTTAAAGTTTATGGCTTCAGAGAAAGCAGCAAGGAAGGGTGGCAGAAAGCGTCGTGGAGAAACATCCAGAGATCTGCCAGATGAACTCTCAGAACTGTACAAGACAGATCCTGAAGAGGATTACAATCAGCGCAAGACCCGAATCCAATGGATTCAAACATATTGGGCAGAACAATGGTTCAAATACCGATTTGTAACCCAAGAATATGCTGAGAAAAATGCCATCAAGAGACAGTGGGGAGACATCCAATACAAGAATCTTCTACCCAGGTCCAGAGATGAAGCCATTGCTCAAGGCTTCTATCCCTGCATGGTCCGTGGGCCACAGCCAGCTGATGCACACCCATCGTCACTACTATGGTGTCATGATGACAATCTGTTCAAGCGCAACTTCCAGTTTGCCCAGAACTCAGCGAAGCAGAACAAGAAGACTTTGGGGCTAGACTTCAACCCTGGTCCCTCAGCACCAAGGGCAGATGGCACACGAGATGCAGAACCCAATGTCATCGGTCCTTTCTAGAACCTTGAAGGCCTCATCACCCGCATCTTAGTTCAAGGGACTGCAGTGAATGAGCCTGCAGCTGATGCTGAATCAGAAGAAGCTCATGTAGCGCCGAAGACAAAGAAGATGAAGAAGCCTAAAGCTTCAAAGCCTTGCCCCTCACCAAAAATCTCAAGGGCGAAGCCACTGGCAACTGCACCTCCTGAAGACAGTGTGCAGTCCGAAGACTTATCTCGCATCTCCAAGCCCCAGAAAGTCAAGATGCCTCTGACTCACACCAGACAAGAGCTAACTGCTGTTGCCATTCTGCGCAATGACGACATTGATCTGTCAAGTGATGAAGATCTAGCAGATGACGCTCTTGAGTAACTCATCAAGAGCAAAGAAGAAGCAGAAATCTTCAATGATCTGCATCTCTTTGATGTGACCATCATCCACAACTTCATTGACAAGTGGTTTGACACGCCAAACATCAGCTTTGAAGATCTACAGCTACCAATTGGCCTCAGTGTCGCCTTCCAAGGCGCCATTGCTTCAGAACTCGCTATTGCCCAGCGCATTGTTGAACTGAAGCAAAAGATTGACTATGAAAAGGCTCAGTTCAAGAAGCATATGGCCAAGCTCAGCGTGCAGGAAGTGAAGAACTTCAAGAGTATGATGCACGAGCTCAAGGAAGCCTTTGTAAAGAAACATGCAGAAGCTCAGGGTTCGCGTGAGTGCATGAAGACTCTGGCTGACAGATGTGTGAAAGCCTATAATGAGGCTGAGAAGCGCAAGGCCCTTGGGTGTCCTGAGCTGCGTGTTCAGGACTGGGTGTCCGGGACTGTGTGTCCTAAGGTTTAAATACCTAGCCGCCCCAACCAGACGTACAGTTGTCACAGCAACTGGAACTGGTCCAACAAATCATTGTCTTCAACGAGTCACTGGTTTCATCTTCACTTCCCTTTACTTAATATTGCTCCTTGTGAAGTCATTGTATGTTTGCACTATCTTTTGTCTTCACTGAGTGACTGCATGCTCTGTATGGCTTCATAATATCTTCCTACCCGATCCTTACTACATTACTGCTATTAAGTCATTGTGCTTTCACTTCATTGAACACTTGACTATGGCTTGCCTAGTGTAGTCTACCTTCCGCTGCATGGTAATAGGTTTATTTCTATCGTTTGTCTTCATAACTTCCACGTTTTGAAGACTTTCATAAAAAGCGCCTATTCACCCCCCCCCTCCTCTAGTCGATATAACGCACTTTCAGGTTCGGGCCGCGAGGATGCGTAAAACCCTACTCCTGCTTTGGTGGATTGTATATCTGTGTTCTTGAGCTAGCTATGGGGCGTGAGGAGCTCCAAAAAGCCGAATCCCTCCTCTGGTTGCCTCGGGCCTCCTTTTATAGAAAAAAGGGGTTGCCACAGTGGCACACAGGAGGTGGAAAGGGTACAGTGCTACGAGGTTATCCCTCACATCACATGACAAGGCGCATTTAATGTGTCTTGCTTAGGTGTCCTTGCTTTATCGGGGACGGGGGAGAAACATGTCTCGTCCATCGCCGCTCCTTCTTGTGTCGACACGCGCCCTGGCCAGCGACGCCTGCGATGCCACGTAGGTAGGCAGGCAGCTGAGGTGGCGCAGTGGTGGGTATTCACGAAGATCTGCATGCCGCCACGCAGGTGCGTGCCCAACTGGTCGGGTCAGCAGCTGCATGCATGCGGTGGTGGAGGTTTAGTTGGCATGGGCCAGATGTTGGTAAGGGCCTTGCCGAGGTGCCTGCTGTCATCCCCGGCAAGGCGCTTGCTGGGGGCCTTGTGGTCTTCCTCGGCTGGAATCCCGCCAAGGGTTGTCGTCTCCTTAGTGCGTATCTGATCTTGAATGTCTTCACAAAGATCTGCATGCTGCCACGGGGATGTCTCCCGAATCCTTGCCCTTTGGGGGCAGTGGACTCAAGGGTGATTTGCTCCGTAGGCGTGGGACGAGTCGCCGCGGCAAGGGTCTTGCCGGGGCTGCTAGAACTGTCTCCCGGCAAAGATCTTGCCGGGGGAGTCCGCTTCGTCCCCTTTGCTCTTCGTGGTCTTGGCCTTGGTGTCGTTCTAGTTCTCTTGAGCTTCGGTCTTACCCTGGCTCACCTCCCTTGCCTTGCTTGGTGTGGTGGTATCCGCGGCTCAGACTGCCCGTGCACAGTTATAGGGGTACAAAAAGTGTACCCCTCTTTTTGTACACCGACAGGAGCCCCCGGGCTTGGGCCACACATAAGCGCAACGTGTTGTTGGGCTAGGCCCAAAAACGGTGCGCGGGTAGGCGGGGCAGTTTTTTACCGCGGTAAGATTCTTCGCGCGCTGCGCTTCCCATGATTCCCGCGCGTGGCACGGCGTGGGGAGGCGCGTGTGACGTGGGCGGCATGCGTGGGGTTGGTTCCCGCAGGCATGCGTCACATCGTAGTAAAGGGGCGGTTCGTGCCTTCCCCATAAACGGAGGGAGGCGTGGAGACGCGGCCCATTTACTGAATGGGGCTAAAGCGCAGTCTTCAAGGCGTCCACTCCCCACGATCACGAGGTGGGAAACCGGGCCGTCGCTGGTTGGGGCGGCGGGTCGGTCTTGGCTCCCTGCGCCTTCCGTATATTGATTGGCCGAGCGGGGCGGCCGAGCCCCAACCCCGATCCTTTATAAAGAGCGGGAGGGGGGATGGCATCCCGCACTCTTTCATCTTCTTCTTCCTTCAGCTTCTGCTCCTCCCTTCCATCCGTCATGGAGAGAGGGAATCCCAGTCCTTCAACAGTGGCGGTGAGGGTCGCCACTCGACAACGCGTCCCTCCTTCCCCTGTGCCTCGGTGGCAGAGCCAGCCGCGAGGGGAAGGGGGAGGGGGCGAGGCCGTGGGCGAGGCCGGGGCGCTTGGGGAAGAGGAGGACGGGGTGGCGCGCCGGCCTCGCCTCCGCCAGCAGCTCCTCCTCCAATGGAGGGCCATGTTGGGGATGACCCTGGTGAGTTCTTCGTCAGGCTGCGCCGACCGCCGCGCCGTCGCCTTCGTCTCTCGACTCCATTTGTGCAGGAGATGGAGCTGGATCCGCCGGAGTCGTTGTGGCTGCACATGAGGGGCTGCGGGATCAGTGGCACGCGGGTCCGCGCCGACTTCCCCGCCCCTCAACTGATGTATCTTCGTCGGGGATGGAAGACGTTTGCTCATATCCATCGCTTGACGGAGGGGCTCACTCTCCATTTTAAGCTGATGGAGGGTGGCCTTCTCTCTGTCAAGGTCTTCGGGCTCTTTGGGACCCGTGCAAAGTGCTGCATGGAGAGCTCCTCTGATAGTGAAGACTCCTCCTCGGGCGGGAGTAACAAGGAGGACAGCGGCAGCGACGACGAGGGTAGTAGGCAGCAGGATGACGGGTCCGATTAGGTGTCGGGTGCCGCTCCATGCGGCACCGGCGACCCCATCATCCGTGTCGCCGGCTCCTTGAACTTATCGGGGTCGTCTCCTTGGGCGGCTGGCGTTGGGACGCTGCGGAAGAGGAAGAGGGCGGGCGGCAAGGCCGTCAAGTCGGAGTACGCGGGCACTGACACCTTCGACGCGTGCTGACGTCCTGCCGCCTCGTCTTCGAGCTCTACTTCCGGCGCTGCCATCACCATCCAGCCTTTGGACGGCCACCAAGATGTTCTCTTGGTGTCTTCTGCCACCCATAGCTCGCCTAGGTGCTCCTTTTGTCCCTTTCGCCTCCTTGACCTGCCTCCAGAGGAGAGGGACAATAAAGGGATTACGGGCACCTTATCTCTTTTTAGTTTGTAAGCCTTCGGGCCTTTGTTGAGTTTAAAACGTGTAATCCCATCATTCATGTTTTTCATTCCCTATGGACTGTACCTGAGTGGAATGTTTTTTTAATGAAAAAGGGATGCTTGCCGGGTCATTTGTTTGCGGGTGGAACCCACGACAAGGAGTAAATCCTTGATATCTTCAAGATAAACATTTCCTTGCCCGGCAACAGGCCTTGCTATCTCCCCACTTCGCTCGACCTTCCTCACGCCTTCGACGGGGGAGGTAGGGATGAGGCGGGTTCAGGCTCCTTGTTTCATCCTTTCGCTTCCGCGACTACGACCAAACTTGGCCTCAGGAATGAGCCCTAGGGCCTAGAGTTATGGGAGCATGGTAGCTTAGGGGAAAACGAGGTTTCACATACCTCAGTCCATAATGGAATGCATGATAAGGGATGAAGAACTTACCTGAAGCTGCAGCCCCCGGCAACCCTGGTTCGCTGTGGGTGAATCTTTGCTCTTGCAGCCCCCGGCAATACTGGCTTACCGGGGGCTAGATGCTGGTCTGTTCCTCTTTTTTTCCTCCCCAAGTGGTTTGGCACGGATATCTGTGTGTCCTGTGAACCAAAGAAGACAAAAGAAAGACAAAGAGATGCACACTCGACCTCTAAGCTGGGGGTTAGTCGCTGCTAAGCACTATCAACCCTAACCAAGGACGAGACTCGACCTAGCATGCATGCTATAACTTAGGGCACCAGCGCTTCATTTACTTATGCTCAGGGTCTGCGCCTGGCTTTGTACAGAGGGTTACATGCATCATCGGCAAGGCTCGTACAAAAGGTGGCTTGCCGGGGGCCCGGCAAGCCGCGCCTCACGGGTAAAACTTGCGAAGATGCTCAATGTTCCAGGAGTTACTCACCAGAACGGCATCTTCGGTCTCCAGGCAGACTGCGCCGGGCCTGGTGACTCGTATTACCCGATAAGGGCCTTCCCACTTTGGCGTCAACTTGTTGGAATTCTTGGCCGATTGAACGCGCCGAAGAACAAGGTCGCCTTCCTCAAAGCTTCGGGCATGAACCTTGCGGCTATGGTAGCGGCGCAAGGCTTGCTAGTAGCGCGCTGCTCTCACAACCGCCCGAAGACGATCTTCCTCAAGGAGCGTTGCATCATCTTGCCGCAATTTCTCTTGCTCAAGCTCGTCATAAGCAAGTACTCGAGGTGACCCGTATATGAGTTCCATGGGGAGAACTGCTTCTGCCCCGTATACCAGGGCAAAGGGTGTCTGGCCAGTGGCTCGATTTGGTGTCGTTCTGATTGACCAAAGAACCGCCGGCAATTCATCAATCCAGTGCCTTCCACTCTCGTGCAGTCTGTCAAAGGTCTTTGTCCTCAGGCCGCGCAGTACTTCAACATTTGCCCTCTCAGCTTGACCATTGCTTCGTGGGTGAGCAACGGAAGCGAAACAGACCTTGCTGCCGAGGTCTTGAATATATTGCATGAAGGTGTGGCTTGTGAACTGCGTGTCGTTGTCGGTGATAACCCTATTGGGTACACCAAAACGGCACACCAGTCCTTTGAAGAACTTGACGGCTGACTGTGTTGTGACCTTCCTCACTGCTTCCACTTCTCGCCACTTTATGAACTTGTCGATTGCAACGTACAAGTACTCAAAGCCCCCGACAGCGCGGGGGAAAGGGCCCAGTATGTCGAGCCCCCAGACCGAGAAAGGCCAGGAGAGAGGAATGGTTTGAAGGGCTTGAGCTGGCTGATGAAGCTTCTTTGAATGGAACTGACATGCTTCACACCTAGTGACTAGTGTCGTCGCATCCTGGAGGGCGGTGGGCCAGAAGAAGCCTTGCCGAAACGCTTTGCCGGCAAGGGCCCTTGACCCGATGTGGGATCCACATATGCCTCCATGTATCTCCGCCAACAGCCCCAGTCCTTCCTCTCGAGGGATACACTTCAATTTAACGCCATTCGGCCTCTTTTTGTACAGGACGTCATCGACGAACTGGTACATAGAAGAGCGACGGGCTACTTTTTCCGCTTCTTCCTGCTCCTCAGGAAGTTCCCCTGTTTGGAGGAATCGGACGGTATGTTGTGCATACGCTGGAGCCTGGGGCTCGACGGCGAGGACTAAAGGCATTTCCTCCGCTATCGGAGCGGCTGTCTCCATGGCAAGAGCTTGATGCTCTGTCGGAGCTAGCCATCCCGTGGCGGGCTCAGTGTCTCCGGCAACATCCTTGCCGGCGGCTTCGGGGAGCTCGGCGGGAAAGTACTTGCCAGGCCCTGATTTTCTCCTCTTGTTCTGCTCTGTTGATGGATCAACGGATGGCTAAGTTAGCCAAAGCACAAAGGTACCTGGTTCCACAGGTAGCTTGAGGGAAGCGCGTTTTGACAGGTAATCGGCGATATCATTCTCCGCTCGGGGAACGTATTCTGCCTGTATACCGTCAAAACGCTCTTCCAGCTTTCTCACTTCATCGACGTAGGCCTTCATCAACGGGCTTTGGTAATCCTTGTTGACTTGCTTGACGACAAGTTGCGGGTCACCTCTGACGACGAGTTTCTTGATTCCGAGGTCCGCCGCGATCCTAAGACCGGCAAGCAGCCCTTCGTACTCAGTCGTATTGTTTGTTGACACCTCCCTGGGGAAGTGCATCTGGATCACGTACTTGAGGTGCTCTTCGGTGGGCGTGACAAGCAGTACACCAGCCCCGGAGCCCTATAAGGAGAAAGCTCCATCAAAGTACATGACTCAGTCGCAACTTGCCTCCTTGCCAAGGAGAACAGTCTCTTGGGTTTCTTCGTCAAGCGTCGCGGTCCATTCTGCAACGAACTCCACCAGGACTCGGCTTTGAATCGTCGAGGTACTCTCAAACTTGAGGCCAAAGCTGGACAGTTCCAGTGCCCACTCTATGATCCTTCCCGTTGCATCTGGATTGTGCAATATCCGTCGCAGAGGGAGGCGAGTGACGGCAGTGATTTCGTGCGCCTAGAAGTACTGACGCAGCTTCCTCGAGGCCATAAGAAGGCCGAAGAGCAGTTTCTGCACACCGGAGTACCTCGATCTAGCCCCTGCAGGAGGGAACTAACAAAGTAGACCGGGTGCTGCATCATTTTATTCTTCGGCGGCACTTCAATTGGCTGCGTCGTCTCGGCATCGGTGGCATCGGGCTTCGTCACTGCTATTACCTCATCATCAATTTCTCTCTGCGCCACTAGTGCGGCGCTGACCACCTGGTTCGTTGCCGCCAGGTACAGCAGCAACGGTTCCTGTGGCCTAGGCGCAACTAGTATTGGCGCGGAGGAGAGGTACCTCCTCAAATCTTGCAATGCTCCTTCGGCTTCTAGCGTCCACTCCATCAGGCCCGCCTTTTTCAAAATCTTGAAAAAGGGAAGGGCGCGCTCGGCGGACTTGGAAATGAACCTGCTCATGGCGGCAACGCAACCAGCAAGCCGACGCACATCCTTGACTCGCTTGGGCGCTTCAATTTGCTCTATAGCTTTGATCTTGTCCGGATTGGCCACTATCCCACGCTGTGACACAAAGAACCCGAGAAGCTTGCCAGACGGGACGCCAAAGACGCACTTCTCAGGGTTCATCTTGAGATTGATCTTGCGTAGGTTTGCAAATGTTTCTTGTAAATCTGATATGAGGGTTGCCCAGTTCTTGGTTTTGACCACTATATCATCCATATAAGCTTCCATATTTCTATTGAGCTGGGGTTCAAAACCAATCTGGACCGCCCTTGCAAACGTTGAACCAGCACTCTTCAACCCAAAGGCATCCGTATAAAGCAATACATACCACATGGGGTGATGAATGTCGTTTTCTCTTCATCTTCCCTTGTCATGAAGATCTGGTGGTAGCCGGAGTAGGCATCAAGGAATGACAACAGATCACACCCAGCTGCGGAGTCAACAATCTGGTCGATGCGCGGCAACGGGAAGGGGTCTTTGGGACAAGCCTTATTAATATCTGTGTAATCAATACACAGCCTCCACTTCCCATTTGCCTTGCGCACTACCACTGGATTGGCCAACCACATTGGATGGAGCACTCCTCTTACCAAACCCGCTGCTTCCAGTTTCCGGATCTCCTCTGTGATGAACTCTTGTCATTCCAAAGTTTGCTTTCTAACCCTCTGCTTGACGGGCCGCGCATGAGGACAGACAGCAAGGTGGTGCTCAATCACCTCCCTGGGAACGCTGTGGATGTCGGATGCTTGCCATGCAAACACATTGACATTCGCCCGCAGGAAGGTGACGAGCGCGTCTTCCTATTTGTCGTCAAGGGTGGAGCTTATGGTAAAAGCTCCTCCCGTGCCGTCCTCCTTGACAGAAACCTTCTGGGTTCCCAGCGGTGTGGCCCTGGACTTCTTGTTTCTGTCGGCGTAGCTCTCTGGCACATCCTCGACGGGAGCGCTACACTCCGAAGAGGTGCGCTTGCCGGAGTGGGTGCCTGAGGTCTCACCGGTCTTCTTATTTTGCCTTCCCGGGCCTCCAGCGGCAGGAGCAAGCGCCTTAGCAGTGGCGGCTGCTGCAACTGCTTGTTGGTAGAGTTGGTCAGTGCAAATTAGCGCATCCTTCTTCTCTGATGGGACAGTGATGATCATCACAGGCCCCGGCATCTTCAGGGTGTTGTAGGCGTAATGTGACACCGCCATGAACTTGGCCAGCACTGGGCGGCCAAGGATCCCGTTGTAAGGCAAGGGGATCTTGGCAATGTCGAACACAATCATTTATGTCCTGTAGTTCAGATCACTCCTAAAACTCACGGGCAACGTGACCTTTCCCTTTGGTTGACTTCTTCCCGGGTTGACCCCCGGAAACGTGCCCGTCTCTTCGAGGTCTTCATCAGGAATCTGCAATTTCTCGATCACGGCAGGCGAGATTAAGTTCAGACCGGCCCCGCCATCGACTAGCATCTTTGTCACCTTGAGGTTGCGTATTGTTGGTGAAACCAACAATGGCAAGCACCCGACTACAGTAGTGCGATCAGGGTGATCGTCAGTGTCAAAATGATAGGTGTGTTGGACTACTTCAGCGGCCTTTGGGCATCAAACGACGGTTCCGCCGCTGTAATCTCACGCGCCCACTGTTTAAGCTGGCGCTGAGAGGTATGCAGCGAGGCGCCGCCATCGACGCACATGGCCTCTGTAGCTTTTTGAAATTCTTGGTCACCAGACTCATCGTCCTCTTCATGATCATCGTCTTCTGGCTTTTTGTCACGGCCCCGGACGGGCCTCTCTTGCTGTTTATCTTTGCCGCAATGGCCCGCCTGGCCGTCACGCTTCTTGCTGGACCCCTCAGCACGGTCCCGGCCTTTCTCCTTGTCCCGCCTCTCATATTCAGCCCTCTGCTTCTCAACAAGGAGCTCAACCTGTCGGCAGTGCTGGAGATCATGGCCTTTGGTGCGATGGATCTTGCAGTATTGCTTGTCGGAGTTTCCTGGCTTCTCGGCAGCCGCCAAGGCCTGGCAGGCGACACATCCGGCAATTTCCTTGCCGGGGTCATCTGCCTTGGTTTTGTTGGCGGAGCCGGCATCGTCAGATCCCTCGACGGCAAGCGCAGCTTTACCTTTGCGCTTCTTGTTGTGGCGCCGGCCTTTCTTCGCCGGGGCAGCAGTATCCTCATCTGAGGAGTCGGTTTCCACGCCGGCATCTTCGCCGGGGTACTTCCTTCCCTCTTTAGCTCGGGCACATCTGTCAGCAAGAACATAGAGTTCTGCCACATCTTTCACCTTGTTCATTGCCAGTTCTTCGCGCATCTTGCGGTTACGCACGTTCTGATGGAATGCGCTGATGATGGCGGCATGGTGAACATCAGGGATATTGTACTGTACCCGGCTGAACCTCTGTATATACTTGCACAGACTCTCGCCTCCCTTCTGGGGAATGACATGCAGGTTGCTTGCTTGGCCATGGGCTTGGTGACCTCCAGTAAAGGCGCCCACAAACTCATGGCACAAATCCGACCAGGAGGAAATAGAGTCTACCGGCAAGTGCATCAACCACGATATGGCGTTGGGTTTAAGAGCCAATGGAAAGTAATTCGCAAGCACCTTATCGTCGCAGGCTCCGGCAGCTTGCATCGCGATGGTGTAGATGCTGAGGAACTCAGACGAGTGAGTCTTGCCGTTGTACTTTTCGCCAATGTCAGGTTTGAAGGTGCGGTGAGTGGGCCACTGGAACTGCCGCAGCTCACGGGTAAAAGCCGGACAGCCTACCTTGTAAGGTAGGCCTCTAGGGCTCTCCGGGGTCGGGTGGTTCACAGCAGGCCCTGCTCGCCTATCTGACTGGTGGCGCGCTCTGCGCCGGCGCTCGATAGTGGTTTGAGCGTCTTCATGGGCTCGTTCCCGAAGAACTTGGCGCTGGTCATAGTGGGTCCGCGGGTCAGACGATGCTATGGAGATGTCGTCGCCCGCGATGTCGCGACGAGCCGGCGTCCGCGGTACCGGATGGGGAAGAGGTGAATGCACTGTGGTCGCGGCGCCGCCGGCTTTTCCACCATTGGTCCGCGGGACTCCATCGGAGCGTCGACTCGGGGGCCCCACCGGACTTGGTTCGTATTTGTTGGCCACCGCAACAAGGCTTCGGATAGTGGCTCTCCATTCGTCGAGTTTCCCCATAGTGGGAGGAAAGTCGAGGAGCAACTGCGCGCACGCCAGGGCCTCTGCTGGCGTCGGTAGCAGTGAAACCTGCATGGATCGCGACGCGCATCGACTTCTGACCATGTCAGAAGGAGCTCTATCACGACACCGCGGTCGCATGCCGTTTTCACCAGCGCCTCGGCGAGTGGGCAGGTCTTCTACGTCCCGGGAGTGGCGCTCGGGGCTCTTCCCACGGCGACGCCCGGGATCTTCGGCGTGATTACGTCGTTTGTCGCGCTGTCTGGGAGGAGCGCGCTGTTGGCGCCGGCATGGGAGTCTTGGAGGCCCTTGCGTCGCCTTCGGGCAGGGCGGCGATGACCTTGGAAGGCCCCACTCCACCCGCGAAGGGCTGGGCTCCGCCTTTGGATCAGGCGACGTGTGGCCCGTTACCAGGCGCACAAACATCGCCGCCTCCCAAACTCCGGCTGCTGGGATGGTGTTGGTGTTCGCGAGCAGCGCCCCGGGTCCTTTCTGCGACCGGTCCGCTGCTCGCCCGCGTCGGGACGTGCTGTCCGGCTTCCGACTGGCCAACCGCCACCGTCGTCTTCTTCTTGGGCGCCATGATGATGAAGAAGCACCGAACTAACTGCTAAAGCCGATTCTCACAACTGCGCCCCCCTACCTGGCGCGCCAAAGATGTCGGTGGGAACGACACCTATGGGATCACAAGAATCCCTACTGTGGTTAGCGGGGCGCGGGCTGGTGAGAAGAGCGGATCAAACAGATAGCACACGGTTCGTTTATCCAGGTTCGAGCCGCGAGGATGCGTAAAACCCTACTCCTGCTTTGGTGGATTGTATATTTGTGTTCTCGAGCTAGCTATGGGGCGTGAGGAGCTCCAAAAAGCCGAATCCCTCCTATGGTCGCCTCGGGCATCCTTTTATAGAAAAAAGGGGTTGCCACAGTGGCACACAGGAGGTGGAAAGGGTACAGTGCTGCGAGGTTATCCATCGCATCACATGACAAGGCGCATTTAATGCGTCTTGCTTAGGTGTCCTTGCTTTATCGGGGACGGGGGAGAAACATGTCTCGTCCGTCGCCGCTCCTTCTTGTGTCGACACGCACCCTGGCCAGCGACACCTACGATGCCACGTAGGTAGGCAGCCAGCTGAGGTGGCGCAGTGGTGGGTTTTCATGAAGATCTACATGCCACCACACAGGTGCCTGCCCAGCTGGTCGGGTCGGCAGCTGCATGCATGCAGCGGTGGAGGTTTAGTCGGCGTGGGCCTGATGGTGGCCCCGCGGGTGTCCTTGGTAAGGGCCTTGCCGGGGCCCCGGCAAGGGTCTTGCCGAGGCGCCTGCTGTCATCCCCGGCAGGGCGCTTGCCGGGGACCTTGTGGTCTTCCTCGGCTGGGATCCCGCAAGGGTTGTCGTCTCCTTAGTGTGTATCTGATCTTGAATGTCTTCACAAAGATCTGCATGCTGCCACGGGGATGTCTCCCGAATCCTTATCCTTTGGGGGCAGTGGACTCAAGGGTGATTTGCTCTGTAGGCGCGGGACGAGTCGCCGCGACAAGGGTCTTGCTGGGGGAGTCCGCTTCGTCCCCTTTGCTCTTCGTGGTCTTGGCCTTGGTTTCGTTCTAGTTCTCTTGAGCTTCGGTCTTACCCTGGCTCACCTCCCTTGCCTTGCTTGGTGTGGTGGTATCCGCGGCTCAGACTGCCCGTGCACAGTTATAGGGGTACAAAAAGTGTATCCTTCTTTTTGTACACCGACATACAGGGTTTTTGTTTCTTTGTAACTAACTCGGGTGTCTTATGATAGTGCACCCTTTTACTTCAGACTGGGTGTATATTCTTAGCCGGATTATCCCAAAATTTCGTTTCGGTTTTCCAGGCACTTTCCATCACACAGTACTTTCGTACTTTGGACGCCAAGTCAGCAAAGCGTGATATGTCACAGCGACTTAAGGCGTTAAGGATTCCCTTGTCCATGCAATTATTGCGGAAAAATGAGACTGCATCTTCCTCGCGACAGTCCTTAACCTTGTTCATCACAAGGAGGAATCTGGCCCAATAATGATGTACTGTTTAATGGGGCTCTTGCCTGATGTGGGAAAGATCGTTTATGTCTGCGCGGGTGGGTGGAATTGAGTCCGAACCCCTACCCAATCTGAGACCCAGGGGCCGAGGTGTTTCCAATATTGGAATTTCGGGTTCCGGTATGTTGCCCGATAAGTCTGGCCCGCTGCCTGACTCTAGGTTCAGGGCTTGGGTGATGTCCTCCCGTAAACGGGTATCCGGCTCGGAGAGCTCAGGAATCCGGACATAGTTAGTCCTCAAGATAGATGAGGAATATCCGTATTGTTCCTCCACCACCGCAACATGGTGGGTGACCGATGGAGAGTTAATCTCCCTTTGATCTGGTTTAAGACCGATCTGATCATAGTCCGTAGCGACTCCCAAGGGGCGATGCGATCCAAGAGCTCGTTTAGGGAAGAGAGCTCCATTGGACCCATCTGCTCGGCGAATTCTGAGCTGACGTGGAGGTTGTTTTCGATGACCCGAGAAGTCATCGTCCAGGCAGCAGCCGAACGGGCGGTCATGATGAAACTGCCTAGCCGGAGAGTTTGGCCGACAGCCAGGGCTCCCCCCGCAGTGATGTTGTTCTTAACAACGAGAGGCGGCATCCTTCCTTACGGTGACGGCACAGAGGAACTCTCAATGAAAGCACCAATGTCGGTGTCAAAACCGGTGGATCTCGGGTAGGGGGTCCCGAACTGTGCGTCTAAGGCGGATGGTAACAGGAAGCAGGGGACACGATGTTTTACCTAGATTCGGGCCCTCTTGAAGGAGGTAAAACCCTACGTCCTGCTTGATTATTCTTGATAATATGAGTAGTACAAGAGTTGATCTAGCACGAGATCAGATAGGCTAAACCCTAAAAGCTAGCCTATGGTATGATTGTATGTTGTCCTACGGACTAAAACCCTCCGGTTTATATAGACACCGGAGGGGGCTAGGGTTACACAAAGTCGGTTACAAAGGAGGAGATATACATATCCGTATTGCCTAGCTTGCCTTCCACGCCAAGTAGAGTCCCATCCGGACACGGGACGAAGTCTTCAATCTTGTATCTTCATAGTCCAACAGTCCGGCCAAAGGATATAGTCCGGCTATCCGGAGACCCCCTAATCCAGGACTCCCTCACAACCATTATTGCATGCATGTGTCCCGAACATATTTATGGAGGTGTGTGATGCATGCATATGTGTTGAATACCCGACCCAATGCACAACATTGATGTTGTGCATGCGTTGAAAATCGCAGAGGT
Organism: Triticum dicoccoides; assembly: GCF_002162155.2. Taxonomy (NCBI): domain Eukaryota; kingdom Viridiplantae; phylum Streptophyta; class Magnoliopsida; order Poales; family Poaceae; genus Triticum; species Triticum dicoccoides. The sequence continues at coordinate 161,322,787 of NC_041380.1, read as the reverse complement.
CCTCACACAGAGCAAGAGGTCGTTCACGACGCGTCATGTGCTCGCCCCCCTTTGATCTAGCAGGATGGATTCATGTGTACAAATGCGCTATTATATATATGTAATCTCACATCATGGTCTAGATCAAGACAAAACAAAAAATTAATCCCCTCCTAAGTCAAATTAGTTAACCTCTCTCGCGCTGTTGGTGAAAGTGATGGACCAAGCTGGTAACCCCCTTGGACATGTACTATATATACACCTAGTAACACAACCCTAAAAGAATTAATCCTCCTTTTTCGTCAAACGTACCTCTCTCTCGCTGGGTCAAAGTGATGGACGACGAACTCACGGGACCAACAAAGAAAGCAAAGCGTACGTCGCACGCGAGTGATCATCTATATAGGACTACGTACCACCGTCTGCATGTGGGCCAAAGAGGTCTTTGTGTGATGTTTGAATATGCAATGCACAACTTTGATGTGGCACCATGTATATAGGAAACCAAAAAGTCCCCATCGTGTCGGAGTAAATAACCATGGGTAGCCTAGCCGGCTCCCCCTGGCCCTTTTGAAAAAATTACGAGCCGATTCGGCCCTCAAGAATCCAAGACACAGGGCCGCCTTCCCCTTGTCGGCTGTCTCCAGGCCGGCTATCGGAAGGCGGCCTGACTTCAGCCCTCATGAAGAGAAGCCGCGGGAGGGCCGGCTCCGAGAAGCCGGCCATGAGAAGGCCGACTCCAAGAAGCCGGCTCCCATAAAGCGGTCAAGATCGTACCCTCGAAGTCTGCATCCACATAACAGCGATGTGACGGGGCGTGGCTACAGTGAAGCCTGCCACCCCCAAATCCCGGAGCACGCCTGGCACAGTGCGCCGTACGGGTGGCCATGACCCGTCCGGCGCAGCACTGTTGCCATATTGACCCTGATGTCATCCATGACGGGCTACCTGTACGGCCCACGGGCGGTGGGCCCCTTTGGGCAGAGAGACACCCGAAGGCGGCCAAACCTCCCCCAGTCGGCCCAAGATAGAGCCGGCTCCCCACAGCCGGCTTGCCACCTCCCTCGAAGAAGACGCCCCATTATGGAGACAAGACGCGGTGGGGCTACAGTGATCGCCCACCGGGCGGCGGCACTGTAGCCATGCCCACTTCGGTGAAGCCCTCGCCACCAAGATTGAGCAACAGTAACCAGCCACCCACAAGGCCCTGACAGTGGGGCCTGCCTGTCGACCAAGGAGCCGGCAGCCGGCGGGACCCACTAGCTGGCGGGCCCCAGCAGCCGGCGCAGAAGCCGGAGAGCATAGACACAGACGGCTGGGCCCCGCACCCAGCCGGATTACCATCGTACCCCCGGGGGGTAGGCCTATATAAACCCCCCGGGGCATCCATGCAAAGAGAGATCAATCCCTGCTAGTCTCAGACACCACATAGGGAGGAGAAGAGAGCAAGCAGTGCCCTTCTTCCTCCTCTCGCCAAGCATCGTGTAGCTACTTGTTCATCTAGTGACCATGCGGAGACCCCGCAGAGCAGCAGTAGGGGTGTTATCTCCACGGAGAGCCCTGAAGCTGGGTAAGATTCGCCGGCGTGCATGTCTTCGCCTCATCCCGTTTCCAGGCACCGCTGACATCTTACTGGCTCCCACAATGATAAGCCACCCATTGGCACATGTCGCACCTACCACCAGACATTTGGCGCCCACCGTGGGGCCAGGTGCACCGCCGTCCGGAGACCTGTTCTGGACGGGAACCCACTTCCTCCCCCGCGAGCGTAGCCAGCCCGGCACGCCCGATGGCGCTTGCCACGACGCGCTACAAGGCGTCACCAACATCTGTGCAGCGAGCAGCCTCGCCGATCTCCTTGACAAGACTCTCATCTCTGACGAGCTCGCCTCCGACGCGGGCACCGACCACCTCGTCAACCTCCTCGGCCAGCTCCACGTCTCCGGCGAGCCTGCCATGGACTTGGAGTCGGTTGGCTCCACCGATCCGATGCCTGTCGACTCCGACACGGCCTCACTCGACACGTTCCCCACCAACGTCGCGATCTACAACGACCCGCTTCCCCGGGCCGATGGCTGCGACGCTGTCACCACCGAGGTGATGGTCATCGGCCACGGCGGCGCTTCTGACGAGAGCGCCCACGACGCCCCGCACGCGGCGGTCCACGACTTGTCCATCCCCCTCCCGGGCGATGCCGACGCTGAAGCACTGGAAGCTCGCCGCCTTGCCCTCCTCGCGGAGGGCCGGAAGTTGGTTTCCATGAGACGCCTCGCTGAGGCCCACCGACGCGAGGCCGACCGCGCCGCCCTTGGTACGCCGCCCCAAGGCGGGCCTAGCCGGGCCGGCGTTGTCAGACAGCGCGGCGCTGTCGTCGCCGATACGCTAGGAGTCGACCGCCCAGTCTACGCTACTCCACTCGAGAACCTGCGCGCCGCCCAGGCGGCCGTAGACGAGCTAGATGGACTGGGGGCCGAAGAAATCCCCCACATGACCCGACGCATCCATCAGCTGATCGATGCAGCCGCGCAGAGGCACGAAGCCGACGCCCGCGCGGAAAGCCCTCCCCCGCGCCGAGATCACGGCGTGACGTCCCAGATGCCGACTACGGGTAAAACCCGCGCGCGGTGCGAGAAAGAACCGGCTGCCAGCCAAAGCCGAACCCGAATCTCCATCGAGCGAGACGCAAAAGGCCACCCCCGGGCCGTGGAGTGGTGGGGCAACCCGCCTCCGCCCCGGCCCCGTAGAGAGAGATATCCCACCCCGCCGCCTGTTGCGCATCCGACTCTGAGCGGCCGGCTAGGTCGCCGCGAAGGAGTCGGCGAGAACGACGCCCGCCAACGGATCGACCGCCTGGCGTGATCCCTGGCGCTAGAAGAAGAAGACGATGTCGGCCCGCCTTGCTTCGGCCTCCGCATCCGCGATGAGCCTTTCCCCAAAGGGTTCTCGCTCCCAAGAGACACGCCCAAGTAAAACGGCTCCGTGAAGCCGGAAGATTGGTTGATCGACTACTCCACGGCGGTTAGCATAGCCAACGGCAACAGGCGTGTAGCCATGAAGTACGTGCCCCTCATGCTGTAGGGCACGGCGCGGACCTGGCTCAACAGCCTCAAGCCATACAGCATCAACAGCTGGCTAGACTTCACAAAAGCCTTCGTCCGCAACTTCACCAGCACGTACAAGCGGGCTCCCAAGCCCAGATAGCTCTCCTTGTGCGTACAAGGCCCCGCCGAGTCCACTCGCGATTACCTCACGCGCTGGGCCGAGCTCCGCAACTCTTGCGAAGGGGCGCACGAGGTGCAAGCCATAGAATACTTCACTGCCGGGTGCCGAGAAGGCACCCTCCTCAAGCACAAGCTCCTCTGCGACGAGCCGACTACCCTCGACGAGCTTCCGATCATAGCGGACAAGTACGCCACCGCCGACTCCTCAATGAAGACCGAACTCCGGGTAGACGCGTCCGGAAAGGTACTCAACCCAGCGCCCAAAACGCCGGCTGGGGACTCCGGCCGACGCCCCCACCAGAAGGACCACAAGCGCAAGGGCCTGGTGCCGCCCTCCACCAGTCGGCAGGTGGCCACAGTCGAGGACGAGCAGCCCGAAGCGCGGCCCGCACCCAAGAAGCAGAGGGGCGGCAAGCCGGCTTGGCAGCCGGCCTTCTCCTATGAGCAGACTCTCGACGCCCCATGCAAGTTCCACAGCGGCGCGAAGCCGTCCAACCACACGACCCGGAAGTGCCACTGGCTCACCCGAATATCTAAAGGCGAAGGGCTCGCACCGCCTCCGCCTGCCGGTCCGCCGCCTCCGGCTCCACAGCCGCCGGCCACTCGGCCCGCAGTCGGAGCCGTGCATGATGAGTTCCCCGACGAGCATGCCGCCTATATCATCTTTACAAGTTAGCCCGAAGACCGGCGCAGCAAATGCCGAGAGCACCAAGAAGTCAGCATGGTTGCTGCCAACCCCGCCGAGCACATGCATTGGTCATGAAAACCTATCAGATGGAGCCGGACCGACCACCCAGAGGTGATGCCGTCTCCCGGCTCTTATGCGTTTGTTTTGGATGCCACCCTTGCAACGGATAGACGCGCTGCCCGATTCTCCCGCGTGCTGATAGACGGCAGGAGCAGCATCAACATCCTGTACCGTGACACCATGGAGAAGCTGAATGTCAAGACGAAGCAACTCATGCCTACTCGGACTATGTTCCATGGCATCGTACCCGGCCTGTCCTGCGCCCCCATTGGCAAGATCAAGATTGATGTATTTTTTGGGGACAAGGAGCATTTCCGCCGGGAAGCGATCTAGTTTGAAGTGGTGGACTTGGAGAGCCCTTACCATGCATTGCTTGGCCGACCTGCCTTGGCCAAGTTCATGGAAGTTCCCCACTATGCCTACCTCATTATGGAAGTTTTCTTTCCAGAGTGGCTCGCCAACCCGGTCCTCGTGCTAAAGAAGAACAACAAGTGGCGCATGTGTATAGACTACACGAGCCTCAACAAGGCCTGCCCCAAAGATCCCTTTGCCCTGCCAAGGATTGACCAAGTGATAGACTCCACGGCCGGATGCGAGCTGTTGAGTTTCTTGGATGCTTACTTAGGGTATCACCAGATAAAGTTAGATCCAGCAGACCGCCTGAAGACCGCCTTCATCACGCCATTCGGAGCCTTCTACTACCTGACTATGACATTCGGCTTGAGAAATGCCGGTGCCACTTTTCCGCGTTGCATGCAGAAGTGCCTCCTCAAGCAACTTGGCAGAAATGCCCACGTCTACGTAGACGACATTGTGGTGAAGACGGAGAAGCGCGACACCTTGCTGGAAGACCTCAAGGAAACATTTGAGAACCTACGCCGGTTCCAAATCAAGCTTAACCCCGAGAAATGCGTGTTCGGAGTGCCAGCTGGCCAGCTCCTAGGCTTCCTGGTCTCCGAACGCGGCATCGAATGCAACCCAGTAAAGATCAAGGCCATTGAGAGAATGGCGATTCCCACCAAACTTCGAGACGTCCAGAAGTTTACCGGATGCTTGGCCTCCCTGAACTGCTTCATCAGCTGGCTCAGAGAGAAGGCTCTTCCCCTCTACCGCCTCATGAAGAAGACCAACCACTTAGAGTGGAATGACCAAGCCGATCAAGCTTTTCACGAGCTGAAGAAGATGCTGGCCACGCCGCCTGTCCTGGCGGCGCCGACTGAGAAAGAGCCCATGCTCCTCTACATTGCCGCAACCATCCGGGTGGTCAGCACCGCCATCGTAGTCCAACGCCCAGAAGAAGGCTGAGCCCAGCCGGTCCAGAGGCCGGTGTACTACTTGAGCGAGGTGCTGTCTACCTCGAAGCAGAACTACCCGCACTACCAGAAGATGTGCTACTGCGTGTACTTCGCCACCAAGAAGCTGAAGCCCTACTTCCTAGAGCATCCCATCACGGTTGTATGCACCGCCCCGCTGGCCGAGATCATAGGCAGCCGGGATGCATCCGGACGGGTGGCGAAATGGGCCATCGAGCTGGCCCCCTATACGATCTTCTACCAGCCTCGCACCGCCATCAAGTCCCAAGCATTGGCTGACTTCCTCGTCGACTGGGCCGAGACCCAGTACCTACCGCCGGCTCCCGACTCCACTCATTGGCGCATGCACTTTGATAGGTCCAAGATGCGCACCGGCTTGGGAGCCGGCGTCATCCTCACCTCTCCCAAAGGCGACAAGCTCAGATACACGCTGCAAATTCACTTTGCCGCCTCCAACAACGTGGCCGAGTACGAGGCGCTCATACACGGGCTCCGGCTTGCCAAAGAACTCGGCATTCGCCGGATCCTATGCTATGGCGACTCGGACTTGGTGGTCCAGCAATCATCCGGCGACTGGGATGCCAAGGACGCAAATATGGCAAGCTACCGCTTCCTTGTCCAGCAGATCAGTGGGTATTTTGAAGGATGCGAGTTCCTCCACGTACCACGAGCCGACAACGAGCCAGCTGATGCCCTGTCTTGAATAGGCTCCACTCGGCAAGCAATACCAACCAGTGTCTCTCTACAACGCCTCCTCAAGCCGTCTATCAAGCCGTCTCCAGAGTCCGATTCCATCTTCGTGCCGCCTGACCCCAACGCAGCCGGCTCGAAGAACCAAGTAGGTGACCTGGGGACTTCGATAGTCGGCCAGGGGGTATCAGCAGGCAGCTCGGGGACTTCCGTAGTTACGCCCGACCCGGGGACTGCTTCACCCAGCTCGGGGACTACGGTAGTCGGCCCGGAGACTACACCAACACAACAGGCGGCGGCCGACTCCAGCATTTCACCGCCCAGCCCGCCCGCCCTGGTCGCAGTAGCCGTTTTGGCAATAGAAGAAGTCACAGCTCCGTCATGGGCTCAATCCATCCTCAACTTCCTAATAAACCAAGATCTGCCGGCTGACGAAGTAGAGGCAAGACAAGTCCAACGCCGAGCCGGAGCATACACAATCGTCAACAGAGAACTCGTCAAGCGCAGTGTCACTGGAGTCCTCCAGCAATGCATCGATCAAGAGAAGGGCATTGGAATCCTCAGAGACATCCACCAAGGAGAATGCAGCCACCATGCGGCCTCAAGATCACTCGTCTCCAAAGCCTTCCGCCATGGTTTCTTTTGGCCGACTGCTTTGGATGACGCCAAGGAGTTAGTTAAACATTGCAAAGGGTGCCAATTCTTCAGCTCCAAGCAACACATGCCGGCTTCAGCACTCAAGACCATTCCCCTCACTTGGCCCTTCGCCGTTTGGGCACTAGACATGGTGGGCCCATTCAAGACGGCGCGCAGCGGCATGACACATCTGCTTGTCACCGTGGACAAATTCACGAAATGGATTGAGGCAAAGCCGATCAAGAAGCTGAATGGGCCGACTGCCGTGACATTTATCACAGATATAACAAATCAGTACGGCGTGCCACACAGCATCATCACCGACAATGGCACGAATTTCGCCAAGGGAGCCTTGGCACGTTTCTGCGCGACGCAAGGCATCCGGTTGGACCAAGCATCCGTCGCCCACCCGCAGTCAAACGGCCAGGTCGAGCGAGCCAACGGCCTCATCCTCTCGGCATCAAGCCCTGACTGATCGTACCACTGGAGCGTTCAGCCGGCTATTGGCTCGATGAGCTGCCGGCTGTCCTCTGGAGTCTGCCCACTACACCAAACAAGTCAACCGGCTTCACTCCTTTCTTCCTCGTATATGGTGCCGAGGCGGTCATCCCAACTGACACCGAGTTCGACTCGCCTCGGGTAACCATGTACACGGAAGCCGAGGCCAAGGAAGCACGAGAAGACGGCATCGACCTGCTGGAAGAAGGCCGGCTGTTAGCCCTCAGCCGGTCCGCCATGTATCAGCAGGGCCTGCGCCGCTACCACAGCCGGAAGGTCAAGCCAAGATCCTTCCAAGAGGGCGATCTTGTGCTCCGGCTGATCCAGCGAACAGCTGGCCAGCACAAGCTCTCGGCCCCTCGGGAGGGCCCCTTCGTCATCAGCAGAGCCTTAGGCAATGACTCCTACTACCTGATCGACGCGCAGAAGCCGAAGGCACGAAAGAGAGACGACTCCGGCAAGGAGTCGGAACGACCATGGAACGACAACCTCCTCCGAAGGTTTTACAGTTGAAATACAATATGTATCACGCTAACTTTTGTACTAAGTACGAGACAATAGGCCCCCCGAGGAGAGCTCGGGGACTGCCATCTTTTGTCTATGAATGAAAAGTATCATGCTTATGGCCTTGTCATTGAATTCACTTTTTTCCGTCCGGCACCGGGTTCGACTAGTCGGCCCGGGGACTGGCCGCCTGGAGTTTTGTTAGAAGTCCTACCCGCAGTCAGACAAGTAGTGTGCCGGCTCCCAAGCCTTCTCTTGCCAAAAGTCGCAGTTCGAAGAACCGGCTGTCCGGCTGGCAAGAGTTAAGGGCAGGAATGGGTGCCCACACGAAAAACGGCTAGGGACTAACGGACTAATATAACAAAAGCCGGTTTTTCTCCCACTGTCGACCGGCTACCAGAGTAGCCGGCTGGCCGGCTTCCATTCACCTCGCTCTAATCTAAGAAAGCTCGAGTACTTGCCTTCCTAGAAGGGGAAGGCGGCAAAGGAAACAGCCTAAGGATAAAAAGCATACATGAATGGAAACCAAACACGCAATAATATTTACATAAAAGACCTTCAAAAGGCCAGCATTCCACATAGTTCGAATACACCCCCATTGGGTGGAACTGCGCAAGATTAATAAAGTTGTTCAAAAGGCAACAAGCAGGAAAAAACAAGGACGGCAGACTAAGCCAAGGGAGCGACTGGCGAGTCGGGCAGGTCGGTGGAGACGGCAGTGCCGGCTGGAGGAGTGGCCGGCTGGCGAACCTCGGCATGATCACCGCCTCCCGCAGAGGGCGCGCTAGCACGCACCTTGTTGCCGGAGGCACGATCAGGCTGAGGTTGGCTGCCTGCTTCACCAGTCGACTCAATGTCTTCACCGTCCTCTCCTTCGTCGTCTTCGCCTTCATCACTGGAGGCGATCTCCTCTGCCGAGTCTTCACCCGCTGCCGGGTCCAGCCCGAACCACTCCTCCGGCTGGGCAACGCCGTCGTCATTGATCTCAGGAGCGAAGACGCTGATGTCAGTACACTCGGCGATCGTCGAAGCACGCTGAGCGATAGCCGGCCGCACCTCCTCCAAATCTTCGTCGGCCTCCAGCCACCAGGTGCACAGCTGGTCCAGGTTCAGCCCCGGATACCAGGCTCGGACGAACTCCAGCGCTCGCCCAGCTCCAAGCCGGGCTGCCGACGCCTTCCAGGCCTCGAAGCGGCCAACCTCCACCTCCAGCCAGTCGGCAGTCCGACTCGGGGTGCGGGGAATCGTCTCGCTTGGCCAGAGGGCGGCCAACACCTGCGCCCCGGCACGCTGGAGGCGGCGGAGCATACAGTGAGCCGGCTGCAGCCGGGCTTGGACCGCCAAGAGCTGCTCCTCAAGCGTCCGGCTCGCGTCTGGCGCGATTTCAGCCCCCGCCTGCCGGCGTACCTCGCGATGCGCCTCGATTGATTGGGTGGCGAAGACGGAGTAGCCAGGAAAGTAGTCTGCACAGAGAACAAAAAGCAGCACAAGTCAGAACACAAATCAGGCATAAAAGGGCAAGCAGGGAGTGTAGAAGGCGGCTTACCGTTGACCAGATCCTCGATACGGCTGAAGCCCTTGCTCAGCGCCTGCTTCACTTCAGCCCAGCCCGCCACTTCGGTCTCGAACTCGGCCTTCAGGGCGTCCTCGTTGTCCTGCGCTTTCTTCAGGGCCGCCTTGTGGCTCTCCTCCGGGTCGGCCAACTTCTTGACCAGGTAGTCACGCTCCAGGACCAAGGCGCTGTACTCGGCTTCCTTGGCGTGAAGGGCGGCCTGGGCCCCGCTGAGCTGCTCCCTCAAGTCGGCATTGGCTTCTGCAAGCATGAAGACAAAGGAAAAGTTAATAAGGGGAAGTCGTCAAGGAAGATCTGACCCGGCTGCTCAGCAGTCGGCCCGAATCTCGGGGACTACACCCAGTGGGTGCGCTGACGCACCCCCACAGGAGATGAACGAGACAAACAGGCACTCCGGCTGCTGGTCAGGTCCTCAATTCTCCGGCCCAGCTCCTGAGCCTGGGAGTTGAAGGCGGCTGCGCGAAGGTTATGATACTCCTGGAAGATTATACAGGAGGCAAGGATAAGTTAAGTTGTCAGAACCTAGTAAGTTCCAAGCCGCCTGCGCAGCAGCCGGCTTGGAACTCGGGGACTACACCCAGTGGGTGCGCTGACGCGGCCCCACGGAAGAAATCGAAAGAGCAAAATAACCAAGAACAGAAGACTCACCCGGACGACGGCCCGCGTCGAGAGAAACTCTTGAGTGTATCGCTGCAGCGAGGCGGCCTGAGCTTGAAGCCGGTTCCGGACCTCCTGGGCCGCCGTGTTCAGCTCGCCCGTCCCCCCGCTGGGAGTCCACTCGGACGCGCTGACACTGGCCGCCTCCAGGGCCTCCGCCGTCTGGCTAGCGCCCGCAGCTCGGTGCGGTTCCGGCGCGGAGGCGCCACCCCCTGCGCGCCGGCGCAATGCCGGCTGCACCTCGAGGCCGGCCCCTGCCGCCGGCTCGCCCCTGGATGGCTGCTCTGGCGCCGTAGCTGATTGGCCGCTTTGGCCCGCTCCAGTCAGCACCGTCTGCGACGCCCCCTCCACGAAGATCACGGGGTCCTCTCGCCTCTCCATCACCGGCGGGCCTTGGTCGACCTCCTCCGACGGGGGCACGGGAACGTCGGGGGCCACGGCGCGGAGGGGAACAACAAGCAGCGGAGGCCGGTTGTGCGAGGCCTCCACCTCCGTCTCCGCGGCTGCCGCCTTCGCCCGGGCCTTGGCCGCCGCGTCGGCCTGCTCCTTCATCGCCTAGGCGGTCCTTCGCTCTGCCGCCTCCCGCTCCTCCCGCGCCTCCCGCGCGTTCCGCTACATGGCCTCCTTAAGGTCGGCGCGGGGATCCACGCGGCGGGAGCTTGAGGACCCTCCAGTCGGCCCGACTACGGAGCCGCCAGGACCTCGCTCGAGAGAAAGCGACGCCCTGTCCGGCAAGAAAAGAAAGGTTTAGAAGAGTTTCGGACGAAGAAGACAAAAAGTATATACGCCAGACATTCGATGACTTACGCAGAGATCGCCTGCGGCTGCTTCACCACCTTGCGGAAGCGGGCTGCCTTCGCGGCCGCCTCATCCCGCTTGGTCGCTGCCGTGGAGGCCTTGGATTTTTTCGGCCGGCTGCCGAAGAAGGTCGACGCGGCCCGGCGATTCTGCGTGCCGCCACGGGCAGCCGGCACGGCAGACGAGCCCGCGCCTTGATGATCAGGTGCCGGCTGGCGGTGCGGGGCGACTTCGACCTCGTCGTCATCCGGCTAGTCCTCGAAGCTGGCCCCGAGTCCCGCGCCTTCGGCCTCGTCGCCTTCCCCCATGATGGCGTCTTCCATGGCGGCCGCTCCCAGGTACGGATCATCGGCGTCGTCCACCGTGCGGTCGGGGAGGGGCTGGCGCTCTACCCCCGCGGCCCCGGCTGTCGGTGGGAGAAGAGGGTTCTGCAAAAGGCAGACCAATTGATCAAGGGTCGGCTATCATGAGGCCGGCTATAGAAAAGGAAGAAAAGAAGAAAGAACGTACGGTGGGCGGAGGGTTGGCACGGGAATATGACTCCTTGCCGTATCGCCAATCCTCGGCGAGCTTGCAGTTGGAGATATAATTCACCATGTAAGACACCTCTGCGTGAGGCATCTCCCTGGTGCTCAGCCGGCACGGGTCAAAGCGGCCGCTCATTTGGCAGATCATGTGAGGCCGGCCTTGGAGCGGAAGAACCCGGCTTTCCACGAAGGCGGCCACCAAGTCGGCTCCGGTCAGGCCCTCCGACTGGATCATCACCCGAAGCCGGGAGACGGCTGCGTTCCCGGCCTGAGACAGCGACCTGGCCTGGTAGCTCCACGAAGGCTACCTCCCAGCCGGCGGGCCGGCTACATAAGCCGGTAGGTTGACGTAGTCGCCTTCCTGGGCGACGTTCTTCACGTAGAAATAAGACTCCTGCCAAAGCTTCACCGACTGGATCAGCGGAATGGACGGGAACGGATTGTTCTCGCTCACCCGCCTCATGGCAATGAAGGCTCCGCAGGGGGCGGGCACGCCCGCGACGATGGTGCCAAGCTTGCTTTGGAAGAACTCCCCCAGAGCTCGAGCATGGGGAGAACTCCAAGAAAACCCTCGCACAGGGTGACGAAGGCCGACAGCAGCATCACCGCGTTGGGTGTGAGGTGATGCGGATGGAGGTGGTAGAACTCGAGGAAGGCTCGAAGGAATCCGCTCGCCGGGAGGCCGAAGCCGCGCAGGCAGTGCGAGCGGAAGATCACCCGCTCGCCCTCCTCCGGTGCCGGCGAAATCTCCCTCGCCGGCGCTTGACGAACCTGCACAAGGTTCTCGCTGGGCAGACGCCGCGTCCGGTGGAGGAACTCGACGTGGTCCTCGTGGACGTTGGAGCCATCCCATGAGCTCGACAGCGCCATGGGAGCAATACAGCGGGGAGCAAGACGAAGCGACGGCGAAACGGCACGGCAAAGGATTGCTGCGGCGGGGAGCAAGACGAAGCGACAGCGGAATGGCGCGGCAAGGAGTTGCTGTGGCGAAGAGAAGAAGAAGGAGGGCGAGAAGGGGCGGAGTGAGGGAGTGCGCGCGAGCCTCTGCCGCTCCCCCTCCTCCTCCCACTTATAGACCGCGCGGCGGAGCCGAGGAGGCGCGGCATGGGGGAACGTGGGGATCAACTGTGCCCACTCCCCCACGTCCCGTGATTATTGTGCCTTGGTGGCAGAATAAAACCGCCGCGGGAAGGCGAGCGGTCCATGTGGGCCGCAGAAGATCCGCGCTCGGACCGAGGCCTGCGAGTGGCGGGCCTAGGCCTGCGGCGGTGTCCCGTCGTGCGCGTGCGTTGGCAGGATTTCCTCGCCACGTGGCCCGCTTTCCCGCCTACGAGAAACAGAGCTTTTCCGAAGACGGCGCGCACGAGCAAAGCCGGCCCCTCAGGATAGGAAGCTGACCTAGATTCTCGTCCCTTTGTCAGCCTCGAAGCTCGATCAGCTTCGGGGACTACTGTCGGAGTAAATAACCATGGGTAGCCTAGCCGGCTCCCCCTGGCCCTTCTGAAAAAATTACGAGCCGATTCGGCCCTCAAGAATCCAAGACACAGGGCCGCCTTCCCCTTGCCGGCTGTCTCCAGGCCGGCTATCGGAAGGCGGCCCGACTTTAGCCCTCATGAAGAAAAGCCGCGGGAGGGCCGGCTCCGAGAAGCCGGCTGCGAGAAGGCCGACTCCAAGAAGCCGGCTCCCATAAAGCGGTCAAGATCGTACCCTCAAAGTCCGCATCCACATAATGGCGATGTGACGGGGCGTGGCTACAGTGAAGCCTGCCAACCCCGAATCCCGGAGCACGCCTGGCATAGTGCGCCGTACGGGTGGCCATGACCCGTCCAGCGTAGCACTGTTGCCATGTTGACCCTGATGTCATCCACGACGGGCTACCTGTACGGCCCACGGGCGGTGGGCCCCTTTGGGCAGAGAGACACCCGAAGGCGGCCAGACCTCCCCCAGTCGGCCCAAGATAGAGCCGGCTCCCCACAGCCGGCTTGCCACCTCCCTCGAAGAAGACACCCCATTAAGGAGACAAGACGCGGTGGGGCTACAGTGATCGCCCACCGGGCGGCGGCACTGTAGCCACGCCCACTTTGGTGAAGCCCTCGCCACCAAGATTGAGCAACAGTAACCAGCCGCCGACAAGGCCCTGACAGTGGGGCCTGCCTGTCGACCAAGGAGCCGGCAGCCGGCGGGACCCACTAGCTGGCGGGCCCCAGCAGCCGGCGCAGAAGCCGGAGAGCGTAGACACAGACGGCTGGGCCCCGCACCCAGCCGGATTACCATCGTACCCCCGGGGGGTAGGCCTATATAAACCCCCCGGGGCATCCATGCAAAGAGAGATCAATCCCTGCCCTTCTTCCTCCTCTCGCCAAACAACTCAAGGAGCATCGTGTAGCTACTTGTTCATCTAGTGACCATGCGGAGTCCCCGCAGAGCAGCAGTAGGGGTGTTATCTCCACGGAGATCCCCGAAGCTGGGTAAGATCCGCCGGCGTGCATGTCTTCGCCTCATCCCGTTTCCAGGCACCGGCGACGTCTTACTGGCTCCCACAATTATAAGCCACCCGTTGGCATATGTCGCACCTACTACCCGACACATAGTGAGCGCGAGTGATGCATGGTATGTGCTATATATACGCTCCCATTCGATGCGTGGTATATAGGTACTTCTACTAAATTAACCTCTCTCTCGTTTAGTCAAAGTGATGGAGGACAACCTCGCATGGCCACGGATGGAAGCGCCACACGTGAGTGAGTTCCTATATATGGGGCAACCACTGCCTGCATGGTATTGTGTGATGTTTGAATACCAATATAATGTAGAACTTTGATGTGGCACCTGCCTCGAGAACCGGAAAGTCCCCACATGGAGCGAGGTTATGACACACACATATATATAGAGTATTCATGTTGCCCCCTCTTTAACATGTACATACTCCTATGCCATGCATATACGTAACACAAACCAAAAAAGAACCATCCTTGTTGTTCAAACTAACCTCTCTCTTGTTGTACGTTCAACTGATCAACGATGACCTTGCAGGCCCACAGAGAGAGTCACACGTGAGTGAGTGTCATAGGACAAAACCACAGCATGCATGTGCCCGTGTGTTATGTGATGTTTGAATACCCAATGCACAACTTTGACGTGGCACATCCTTCGCAAACCTGAAACGCACTACACCACAATGCGTGTACCCCCCTCACTTCAAGCCGGTGGGAGTGCGTAGGCACGTGCTCGAACTTTGATATGGAATCCCACCATGATCCACACCACACACATGCCAAGATGAATCCACCTTTTGGTCAAATGCCTTTCATTATCGGTGGAAACTGAAAACCTTTGTGGGCTAACGAATGGGCACGTCGCTGATAACCGCACGAGGGAGAGTGTCCGAGAGGACCACCAATGCATGCATGTGTCCCAAACATTATGTATGAAAGGGCTGTGTAATGCTTTAAATAACAAATTCACGACTTTGATGTGGCATATATGACTCACAAAATGATCAATAATCCCACACGGAAGTTCACGACTCGTACTGTACTTCCGGACCCCTCCCCTCCACCCCCACACATAGACACACACATCCCGCACCACCAGAGCCACTCTGAGGCATGTCAAACTTTTTCTACAGCGAACATGTGACCAAAGGCGGAGGTCGTGTTAAATTTTTTAAAAAAAATAGACATCATTCGACCATTTTTATACATTGATTGATTTCCTAGAGATTTAATGTGCAAAAATCAAATTTAAGCTACATGTGCACCAAAATGCATTGATTGCAAAATCATATGTGTCC
>NC_041380.1:161297480-161307417 GCF_002162155.2 Triticum dicoccoides | reverse complement strand
TATATATATTAAATTCAGTAACTCCAAAACTTAGTTGAAATTCATGAAACTTATCATGGTGTCATATATGGACACCAGTAGACTGTGATATTGTATTTTTTTGTCAATGAGACCCGTTTTGATATAATATTCTTACAAACGGGAGATTATTAAAAACTGGCAACCAATATCTCATACAGATTATTTATTCGGATCGTGTGCATTAGATTGTGTCGTGCTTCGGCTAAGCTATAAAGCGGCAGAATGAATGGTCGGTAAACCAAAAAATATACGTTCTGCCACATGCCCGTGTGCCGTGTGAGCAGGTGTGAGTTGATGGGACGCATGCGAGCAGTCCGCCGCGCAAGCATACCGGGTGGCGTGCGTGCAGGTATTCATATTGACGAGAGGCATGTGAGTAGCTATGTTAAATGATGGTAGGAATGGTAGAAGTCCGCCACACAAGCTCACCGGGAGGCGACACAGCTTTTGAGTGCCACATGCCTCGCTCCCACTGGTCCGTATTAATTGCACGCCCAAGCCACAGGCCATAATAGGCGGCACCACCCCCGGTCCACAATGGTCACTAACATCTGGACTCTGGAGTGTATGAGGATGCCGCCAAAGTGCACCATCGGAAGGAGTGGCGACGCCGGGGCTGCTGAAGCACCCGCGCAACATGTGAAGCTGGGCACAGAGGTTGCTGTTGCCACCGTCGAGGTCTCGCGCGGGCAGCAGCACGACCTTGACTTCGTCTGCGCCGTCGTGCCCGCCCCCCCCCCCCAGCCAGAGCCGGAGGTCAATAGCACCTCCGGCAGCGACTATGACTCTGATGGAAAACTGGTTAGTCATCTATATACCCATTTGTGCGGCAAACATATCATGTGTTTTCTCTAGTTACTCCCCACTGTATAATTTTTTGAATACAAATCCTATGGTTATTGTGGGAGTCCTGGATTAGGGGGTCTCCGGACAGCCGGACTATATCCATTGGCCGGACTGTTAGACTATGAAGATACAAGATTGAAGACTTCGTCTCGTGTCCGGATGGGACTCTACATGGCGTGGAAGGCAAGCTAGGCAATACGGATATGTGTATCTCCTCTTTTGTAACCAACCTTGTGTAACCCTAACCTCTCCGGTGTCTATATAAACCGGAGGGTTTTAGTCCGTAGGACAACATACAATCATACCATAGGCTAGCTTCTAGGGTTTAGCCTCTCTGATCTCGTGGTAGATCTACTCTTGTACTACCCATATCATCAATATTAATCAAGCAGGACGTAGGGTTTTACCTCCATCAAGAGGGCCTGAACCTGGGTAAAACATTGTGTCCCCTGCCTCCTGTTACCATCCGCCTTAGGCGCACAGTTTGGGACCCCCTACCCGAGATCCGCCGGTTTTGACACCGACATTGGTGCTTTCATTGAGAGTTCCTATGTGTCGTCGTCGTTAGGCTTGATGGCTCCTACTATCATCAACAGCGATGCAGTCTAGGGTGAGACTTTTCTCCTCGGACAGACCTTCGTGTTTGGTGGCTTTGCACTACGGGCCAATTCGCTTGGCCATCTGGAGCCCCTGTTCAAGAATTCATCCGATTGACCAGTTAACTTGCCGATTAATCCCTACTCATAGGGTCACTGAGTAGCCGATAAACCAAAAAATCGTCTGATTAATTGATTAATTGGCCATTTAACTTGCCGATTAGCCGATTAATCCCCTACTCGCTAGCCAACCGAGCAGCTACCAGTAATGATTTCCTCAACAATGTCTGGAGCAGATTGAAAGTTACGCCCCTGGCCACCAGGTCAGGTTTGGAAGCTTAAACTACACGGATGATATCCGTGGAGACTTGATCTTCGACGGATTCGAGCCTCTGCCTTGTGCGTCACGCAGTCACGATGAGTACGATTTAGCTCTACCATCGGACGGTGTTCAGGAGATCGCATAGGCAGCCGCTCTGACCCTCAATTCGGAGACACTTGTGCCGTCCATGGATGGGTGGATGGACCCCGCCACGGAGGCCTTACCCTCAGCGGCGATCGAGCCAAACATCAACCTTACCTTGCACGAGAGCCGTGTTGTTAAACTACCGGATCCTTCTCCGGCCACGGACTCCGAACCGCCTGCGCCCGTTCCCATCGAATCCGATTGGGCGCCGATCATGGAGTTTACCTCTGCGGATATTTTTCAACACTCGCCCTTTGGCGACATACTGAACTCATTAAGGTCTCTCTCCTTGTCAGGAGGATCCTGGCCGAACTATGTCCGGCAGGACTGGGATGCGGACGACGAAGAAATTCGCGGCCCGCCCACCACCCACTTAGTAGCCACTATCGATGACTTAACCGACATGCTCGACTTCGACTCCGAAGACATCGATGGTATGGACGACGATGCGGGAGACGAAGAGGAACCACTGCCCACAGGGCACTGGACAGCCACCTCATCATACGATATATACATGGTGGATACACCCAAAGAAGGCAATGGCGATGAGATAGCGGAGGATGACCCCTCCAAGAAGCAACCCAAGCGCCGACATCAGCGGTGCCGCTCTAAGTCCCGCCAAAGCAAAAATGGTGATACCGGCACATGAGATAATAGCACTCCGGATAGTGCCGAAGACAACAACAATCCCCTCCAGCAAGATTTAGAGCAGGAGGATGGAGGAGCCAGCCCTCTTGAGAGAGCGGCAGATGGGGAGGCGGAGGATGATAATTACATGCCCCCCTCCAAAGACGAGGCAAAGCCTCGGCGACGACGAATTCGCCGTGCCAGAGGATCCCGTCGAACAAGAGCGCTTCAAATGCCGGCTTATAGCCACGTCAAATAGCCTTAAGAAAAAGCAGCAGCAGCTTCAAGCTGATCAAGATCTGCTAGCTGACAGATGGACTGAAGTCCTCGCGGCCGAGGAATATAAACTCGAGCGCCCCTCCAAGAGTTACCCAAAATGCAGGTTGCTACCCCGACTGGAGGAAGAAGTGTATGACGCAGCAGATCGGCCACCTCGTGGCCGCGATAGAGAGGCATTCCAGCCGAAAACTCAGCCTGCACCCCGATGCCATTCAAATAAAAAGGCATGGGGAGATACGCCAGACCTGCGAGACATATTGGAGGACAAAGCAAAGCATGCAAGATCGATCTACGGATCACGAGGGCACGCCATTATGCAAGACGATAAATGTCACGCCGGATACAGTAAAAGTAAATCCGGCGGGCTGAACACAGCGGGCAAGACCCATTCGAGTTGCGTCGCGATATAGCCCAATAGAGAGGCGCCGCACACCCCTTATGCTTCATAGACGAAGTAATGGGTCATCAAATCCCAGAAGGTTTCAAACCTGTAAATATTGAATCATATGACGGCATAACAGATCCCGCGGTATGGATCGAGGATTTCGTCCTCCACATCCACATGGCCCGCGGTGATGAATTACACGCCATCAAATACCTCCCACTAAAGCTTAAGGGACCAGCGCAGCATTGGCTTAACATCTTGCCAGCAGAGTCCATTAGCTGTTGGGAAGATCTGGAAGCCGCATTCCTCGACAACTTTTAGGGCACTTATGTGCTGCCACCAGATGCCGATGACTTGAGCCACATAATTCAGCAGCCAGAAGAATCGGCCAGGCAATTCTGGAGTCGGTTCCTAACAAATAAAAATCAAATCGTCGATTGTCCGGGTGCAGAGGCCCTAGCGGCTTTCAAACAAAACATCCACGATGAATGGCTAGCCCGACACCTTGGTCAGGAAAAGCCGAAATCTATGCCAGCCCTCACGACACTCATGACCCGCTTTTGTGCAGGAGAAGATAGCTGGTTGGCTCGCGGTAATAACATATCAAAGAACCATGGTACTTCAGATACCAAGGACGGCAATAGCAGGTCACGTCGCAACAAACATAAGCGCCGCATTAACAGCGATAATACCGAGGATACGGCAGTCAATGCCGGATTCAAAGGCTCTAAACCCGGTCAGCGGAAAAAGGCATTTAAACAAAGTACGCCGGGTCCATCCAGCTTGGACCGTATACTCGATCGCTCGTGTCAAATACACGGCACCCCGGACAAGCCAGCTAATCACACCAACAGGGATTGTTGGGTGTTCAAGCAAGCCAGCAAGTTAATTGCCGAAAACAAGGACAAGGGGCCACATAGCGATGACGAGGAGGAGCCCCGGCAGCCACACACCAGAGGACAGAAGAGGTTTCCCCAACAAGAGTGGACGGTGAACATGATATACGCAACCCACATCCCCAAGAGGGAGCGGAAGCGTGCGCTCAGGGACGTATATGCGTTGGAGCCAGTCGCCCCAAAGTTCAACCCATGGTCCTCCTATCCGATCACTTTTAATCGCAGGGACCATCCCACTAGTATCTGTCATGGCACAGTCGCCACACGGGTTCTGGACCCAATCATTGACGGATTTCACCTCACTCAAGTCCTTATGGATGGCGGCAGCAGCCTGAACCTGCTTTATCAGGACACATTGTGCAAAAGGGGTATAGACCCCTCAAGGATCAAACCCACAAAAACGACCTTTAAAGGCGTCATTCCAGGCGTAGAGGCTTATTGCACAGGCTCAATTACACTGGAAGTGGTCTTCGGATCCCCGGATAACTTCCAAAGCGAAGAGTTAATCTTCGATATAGTCCCGTTCCGCAGTGGTTATCATGCACTGCTCGGGCGAACCGCATTTGCGAGATTCAATGTGGTACCACACTATGCATACCTCAAGCTCAAGATGCCAGGACCTCGCGGGGTTATTACAGTGAATGGAAACACAGAGCGCTCTCTCTGAACGGAGGAGCACACCGCGGCCCTCGCAGCAGAAGCGCAAAGCAGCCTCTCAAGGCAATCCACCAGTTCGGCGTTTCAAGACCCAGACACCTTCAAGCGCGCTCGGAGCAATCGGCAACTAGACCGCCTGGCACGATCTGAGCTTGCGTAGCAATGCGGCCCCCACCCCAGTCCCAGCCAAATGGCGAAACTCATGCCACGCGTACACAATTACGCATTAAAAATACCATGGGCACAGGTGGGGAGGGGGGCACAACTGTGGCACGCCCTAAGACGCGGCTTAAACCGCACTAGGGGCTTCCCGTTTGGTTATTTTTCTCTTTTTCAGGACCTTAATCTCTGGAAACCCCGCCCGGCAGCACTATTGCCGGACACATGATGCAGCAACCAAGGAGGCAGAAAGCTACGTCACACCATGGAATTCCCAGGTGGATTACAATAACGGGCCAAATATTTGATTTAATACTATTCCTCATCTTGCCCTTGGAAGGGACATAGTCCTACTCTTTGCTTATCGCACCATCTGTATCATTCTGCTTTAACGCACCTTTTTGAATAAACAATGCATAACATTACGACTATTATTGCATTCTTGTTATACATATATGTGTTCATTAATGACGCCTTGCAACCGTACACTTTGGTACGGCCAATACACCAGGGGCTTACGTACCCCACAATATGGTGTGAAAAGTCCGAACACTTTCACAAGTGCGGCACCCCGAACTTATAGCATTATATGCATCAACTCTGAATCATGTCTTTGGTCAAATGTTGGGTTTGCACGGCTCCTATGTTTTCGTACCTTACGTTCCGCTCTATTGGCTAAGGTAGCGCTAGGAGAACTACTACGATTGTGCCCTGGTTCTGCTGGGCTAAGCACCTCAGTAGAGAAAGCTAAAATTGACTGTCATGATAAGGCGAGAGACTGGTCGCTGTTCGGCGAGGTTTTCGAGTCCCTAAAGACTTATGCCGCTTAGAGCGAGGGGCCGGCCCTGTCCAGCTTAAAGGCGTGTATCGCGCCCCGAATCGGCCTTCCAAATACCAGGGGCTTCGCCGAAATTTAAAATTATAGAATTCTATGGCTAAGTGAGAGTGATAAAGCATTATTAGTCCGGTTGCCTTGTTCGTTGTGCTGAGCACCTCCTTCGAAGGACCCAAACATAGGAACAAGAGTGCTCAAGTTTATCCTGAACACCCCAGCACTCGTGGCATGGGGGCAGAAGCCGAGGACTAGCCATCTCTCAGATTGGATAAACAGCCAAACAGAAGGTAATGTTTTAAATTCACACAAGAGTTGCATAGCGCATATGAAACAAGTTTTCATCATACAGGATCACACAAGCAATTTTACCCAAATATTACATCCTTTGAACATTCGTCCGCTACAAGACGGGCACCCTTCAGGATACCCTCATAATAAATTTCGGGGGTGCGATGCTCCTTGCCCTGCGGCGGCCCTTCCTTGATCAGCTTCACGGCGTCTAGCTTGGCCCACTGCACCTTCACACGGGCGAAAGCCCGGCGTGCACCTTCGATGCAGGTGGAGCGCTTGACGACCTCCAGCCGTGGACAGGCATCCACAAGCCGCCTCACCAGGCCGAAGTAGCTGTTCAGAAGGGCGTCGCAAGGCCACAGCCGGACTATAAGGCCCTTCATGGCATGTTTGGCCGCCTTGTGCAGCTCGACCAGCTGCTTTAGCTGGTCGCTCAGAGGCATCGGGTGTTCGGTCCCAGTATACTGAGACCAGAACAGATTCTCCATTGAGCTTCCCGCCTCGGCCTGGTAAAACTATGCGGCATCCGACACGCTGCGGGGCAAATCTGCGAATGCTCCTGGAGAGCTCCGGATTCGGGTAAGTAATCGGTAATTTACTTTTACATGCTTGCTTTGCATATAGAATGCCTTACCCGCCGCTATCTTCTTCATTGCATCGATCTCCTGGAGGGCCTGTTGGGCTTCGGCCTTGGCACTTTTTGCGCTCTCGAGCGCCGCGGCAAGCTCAGACTCTCGCGTCTTCGAGTCAAGCTCCAACGCCTCGTGCTTCGTCACAAGAGCCTGGAGCTCTTGCTGCAACTCTCCCACCTGAGCCTCTTGCTTTTCTCGCTCGGTGCGCTTCTTGGCCGCTTTATCTTCGGCCTCGGACAGTGCTTGCTTTAGGGTCACCACTTCGGTCGTGGCCCCTGGCAAATTCATGATGATCCTGTCATTTTGCAATCGCATTCTTTTTATACATATCCACATACTAGGCACTACTTACCTTTGTTCTCCCCGAGCTGCCTCTTGGCAAGGTCGAGCTCGTCCTGGGACCCTTTAAGATCCTGCTTCAGTACGGCGACCTCCGCAGTCAGTGCGGCGAACACCAGCAGCGAAGCCTGCATATGCATATTGACATACTCATATTAGACTCCTGCGATATTGTTTGATCCTCTGTTCGGCTTTTCTTTGTGAACACCGAACAGAGCATCAGGGGCTACTGTCTATGCGGTAATATTTTCCTATATTTTAAACACTTACCTCAAAGCCTGTTAGAAGGCTAGCACAGGCTTCAGTCAATCCGCTCTTGGCAGACTGAACCTTCTGGATCACCGCACTCATGATAGTGTGGTGCTCCTCGTCGATGGAAGCGCTGCGAAGCGCTTCCAGCAGATTGTCCGGTGCCTCTGGATGGACAGAGGTCACCGGTACAGGCCTCTCGCCCCTCTTAGAAGGAGGCCGCCTGCCCAAGTCCGGAACCACTGGAGGTTCCGTTGCGGTGTTCGGCTGAGGGCCGAACTCGGAGCTCTTAGGGGCCTTGTCCCCTCGGCTCCTAGAGTCCGGGAGACCGCCTTAAGGCGCCTCCGGGACTGTCTCCCCTTGACCCGGTGCCTCGTGAGACAGCACCTCGGCGTCTTCCGCAGGATGAGGGGAGGTGGCGGTCAGGACTGGATCGCTATCCATATCCGACGAGCCCAGGGAGCCGCCCGATGATACGTCGATACGGGCTCAGGGCGGCCTGCATAATCATATTTCGGCGTTAGGTGAAGTAGTGCGATAAAGGAATACTATGAGTTACTCTGGTATCCGAATACTTACGACTTCCCCAAGGGCTTGGCCCTGGGCAGCCACTCGTCTTCACCGTCGGCGGCGGTGGTAGAGCTGTCCGGAAGGAGAGTCCTCCACTTCTTGGACCCTTCGGCCTCCCTAGTTGGGGCGGCCTTCCTTTTCTTGTCTCCCCCGTCTGGAGGGGAGCATCTTCTTCTGCCTCCTCGTCTTCGGGGGAGGATTGCGCCGTAGAGTCCTCGGACGGTGAGTCCGATGATGCCTGGCGTCGGGAACTCTTTCGGGTTCCCTTGGCCTTCTTGGTCTTCTCCGGCACCGTATAAGGAGCCAGATCAGCATCTTTGCCAGAAGAGCGTCTGCTGGGCCTTCGGGCAAAGGAGCCGGACAGTCGATCTGTCTGGCCGTCTCCTGCCAGTCCTGTCAAAGGTACGGGAGTTTAGATCCTGCATGGAGTCAATCTATGAAAAAGTAACCTGTAAGAGGTAAAGCAGCTTACCGCGCTGTCTTGGCGCTTCGCGCTGAATCCGCGATCCTCAGTAATGGGAGGGGGGACCTTGGCGCCCTTGAACAGCACCCTCCAGGCATCTTCGTGAGTTGTGTCGAAGAGCCTGTTCAGAGTTCGGTGCTGCGCCGGGTCGAACTCCCACAAGTTGAAGGCCCGTTGTTGGCACGGGAGGATCTGGCGGTGGAGCATTACCTGGACTACGTTGACGAGTTTGAGCTTCTTGTTCACCATGTTTTGAATACATGTTTGGAGTCCGGTCAGCTGTCCCGAACTACCCCAGGACAGGCCCTTCTCTTGCCAGGAGGTGAGCCGTGTGAGGAAGCCAGATCGGAACTCGGGGGCCGCTACCCATGTAGGGTCACGCGGCTCGGTGATGTAGAACCACCCCGATTGCCACCCCTTTATGGTCTCCATGAAGGAGCCCTCGAGCCATGTGACATTGGGCATCTTTCCCACCATGGCGCCTCCGCACTCCGCCTGGCGGCCGCTCACTACCTTCGGCTTGACATTGAAAGTCTTCAGCCATAAGCCGAAGTGGGGCTTGATGCGGAGGAAAGCCTCGCACATGACGATAAACGCCGAGATGTTGAGGATGAAGTTCGGGACCAGATCATGGAAATCCAGGCCGTAGTAGAACATGAGCCCCCGAATAAATGGGTGGAGAGGAAATCCCAGTCCGTGGAGGAAATGGGTGAGGAACACTACCCTCTCATGGGGCCTGGGGGTGGGGATGAGCTGCCCCTCCTCTAGGAGCCGGTGCGCGATGTCGTCGGACAAGTACCCGGCTCTCCTCAGCTTCTTGACATGTCCCTCCGTGACGGAGGAGACCATCCACCCGCCTCCCGCTCCGGACATGGTTGGAGAAGCTCGAGGTGGGAAATGCGAACTTGGGCGCTGGAGCTCGAGTGTGCGAAGGTGGATGAGCAAAGGAGGAAGAAGGCGTGGATGAAAAGGTAAATCCTTATCCCTTTATATGGGCGGACGAAACTATGCGTCCCCACTAGCCTGGTAAAACTCGCTTGTCCCCCAAGCGCCGTAATCGATGACACGGTTGGGTTATTGTGACGCCCCAAGACCGGAGCTTCAGATGCCTTCCAGGGTTTCCGGGTTTCGTTGTGTGATTTGTTTGGTTCTTTGCATTCATCATTGCATCATGTGCATTGCATCATGTCATCATGTGCATGGTGTGATTTCTCATACATATTATGTTGTTGCATGTTCCATGCATGAATCTTGCATCATCACCTTCTCCTTCCCTCTTCTTCCTTCTTTTGACAAGTGCCACATTCCCTTCTCTTTTAATGTTCACCTTTGCCTCAACATTCAATCACCATGTCCTATTCCTTTGCCATTTTTTTCACCTCTTTTAAAGTTGATTTGGTTAGGTTCAAAAATAGCCCAAGTTTGAATTTAATTCAAACTTGATATATTTTTCTACTTCTAAAAATGCCCAGAGCAATTTATTCAAATCCTCCAAAACTACAGGAACTTGAGGATATTTTTTTACTCTCAAACTCCTCTTTCTCTACCCTGTGCTTTTCCACTTTGTTTTCTGCCTAAGGAAAATGAAAAAGAAAAGAAACAGCAGCAGCAGCTTACCTTTTTTTT
>NC_041380.1:161285025-161297026 GCF_002162155.2 Triticum dicoccoides | reverse complement strand
GTATCAGCAGCAGCTTACCTAGGCCGCGCCCTAGGCCACCGCCAGTCCAGCAGACCTGCAGCCAGGCCGGCCTATCCATCCCCAGGCCCAGTCAGCCTCTCCCCTGCTCTAACCTAGGCCCACTCCCTCCTAACCCTACCCGATCCCCTCCTCTCTCTCTCTCTCTCTCTTTTCCCCTCGCGCCGCCAGGAGACAGCGAGCGCGTGCCTCACGCCCGATCCCCACGCTGCTCTGCTGCATCCTGTTCCCCTTTGCCTCCTCGATGTCTCGCAGCTGCCGCCTCGTCTCGCAGGCCTCGTCTTCACCTACAGGCGCATCCCCCTCGTCGTGTTCGAGGAGATGAACGCCTCGCCAGCAGGTCCCGTCGATGCGCCATTGTTCTTTTTCCTTCTCTTGTACCTCTCCCTTTTACCTCTCTCGCTCTCTGTTCTACCCCATGGGGAACCACCAGAGCACCCCGGAGATCGCCGCCACCGGGAAACACTAGGTCCGGCGACCCCTCGATCCGCCAGGATCCGCTCGCCACCTTATCGACCCACTGTTTCCCGCGCCTACCGACCCCGTCACAAGCCCCTGGCACCGCCTCCATGCTTCATCAGGACGCCTTGTTTCCTCTTCTGTTCGGCCACAAGTGCATCGACCTTCATACAGAACACCGGGGCACTGGTTGCTTTTGTTTGCGGGTGCTTCGTTTGTTGCTTCATGGAAACATCGCCAAGTACCTCTACGATCGCTGTATCGCCAAGACCCGGACCGAAAAGTACCACGATGTCCGCCCATCGGCTGGGCAAGTACCCCTTCGGATACGCAAGTCCCTCGAAGGTTCGCCGATGCCTAATACCACTTCGGTTTCGAAGCACGACGAGTATCACAACATCCATGTCCCGTCAAGTTCAACTACAACGACTACAACGTGTACCACTACCGTCGTCGAAGACCCGTGTAACGCATGCGTAAAGTACCTCTACGGAAGACTGGAACATCTATGAACCGTGTATAACTACCGACGTTGTAATTTTGACAAGAAATGTGTACCACTACCGTCGCCAGTATCTCTACCGTCGCCATGTACCCCTACGTACACTACCGTCGCGAGAACAACAACTTCCTCTACGAACTTGAACTGCTCTGAGAATGCTCCCTTGTAAGGTATAACCGCCAGAACGACGCTCGTGGACAAATGCTTGTGATGTGTTGTATGATATGCTCCTGCTTGGCCATGTTCGCACCGTGTCCGTTTTGTCACTCGTTTCCTTACCACCGATACGTGGGAAACCCGGTATCCGGGATCACTCCCCGTACATCTTTGACATTCCGCACATCTCACATTTGTTTCTTGCACCGGCATCTCAACTAGTTGTCGGATCATTGGAACATTGCTGTGGCACCGTTTCCATTTTCGCCACCATGACACCCTTTTCTTTCCGTCGTGGCGACCAAATGCCCCAGATCATCATCATGTCAACTTTTTCATAAAATTGCATAAACTTGTTCATGTCATCCGCATCATGATTACAACAATTAAAATGTTTAAATTATTGTTGCATTAAATTGCTAATGCATATGGGGATATACCGGATTTGTTATTTGTTATATCCGGCCCCATTTAAATTGTTTAGATTGTGTAGTTTTCATATGCTTCACCTCTTGCCATGCCTATTTAAACCGGACATGCATCATACTTGGTTGTGCATCATGCCATGCTTATGTCGAGGTTGTTTACCATGTTGTTTGCTTCTTTCCGGTGTGCTTCTTCGGGTTGGATCCGATAACGTTGTGTTTGTGAGGATAAGTTGGCTACGACCGTTTGTCTTCTTCATGGACTCGTTCTTCTTCCTTGCAGGATTTCAGGCAAGATGACCATACCCTCGAAATCACTTCTATCTTTGCTTGCTAGTTGCTCGCTCTTTTGCTATGCCTATGCTGCGATACCTACCACTTGCTTATCATGCCTCCCATTTTGTTAAGCCAAGCCTCTAACCCACCTTGTCCTAGCAAACCGTTGTTTGGCTATGTTACCACTTTGCCCAGCCCCTCTTATAGCGTTGTTAGTTGTAGGTGAAGATTGAAGTTTGTTCCTTGTTGGAACATGGATATTTTCTTGGGATATCACAATATCTCTTATTTAATTAATGCATCTATATACTTGGTAAAGGGTGGAAGGCTCGGCCTTATGCCTGGTGTTTTGTTCCACTCTTGCCGCCCTAGTTTACGTCATACCGGTGTTATGTTCCTTGATTTTGTGTTCCTTACACGGTTGGGTTATAATGGGAACCCCTTGACAGTTCGCCTTGAATAAAACTCCTCCAGCAATGCCCAATATTGGTTTTACCATTCACCACCTAGCCTCTTTTTCCCTTGGGTTCCGCGGACTCAAGGGTCATCTTTATTAAACCCCCCGGGCCAGTGCTCCTCCGAGTGTTGGTCCAAACTAGAGCCCCTTGCAGAGCCACCTCGGGGAAACTCGATGGCTGGTTTTAGTTGTACGGATTGCTTATCCGGTGTGCCCTGAGAACGAGATATGTGCAGCTCCTATCGGGATTTGTTGACACATTCAGGTGGTGTTGCTGGACTTGTTTTACCATTGTCGAGCATGTCTTGTAACCGGGATTCCGAGCCTGATCGGGTCTTCCTGGGAGAAGCAATATCCTTCGTTGACCGTGAGAGCTTGTGATGGGCTAAGTTGGGACACCCATGCAGGGATTTGAACTTTCGAAAGCCGTGCCCGCGGTTATGGGAAGATGGGAATTTGTTAATGTCCGGTTGTGGAGAACCTTAAGTTGATCTTAATTAAAATACACCAACCGCGTGTGTAACCGTGATGGTCTCTTCTCGGCGAAGTCTGGGAAGTGAACACGGTGTTGGAGTTATGCTTGACGTAGGTTGTTCTAGGATCACTTCTTGATCATAGTTTCTCGAACATGGTTTGCCTTCTCTTCTCACTCTCCTTTGCGTATGTTAGCCACCAGATATGCTAGTCGCTTGCTGCAGCTCCACCTCATACCTTTTACCCTACCTATAAGCTTATATAGTCATGATCGCGAGGGTGTGAGATTGCTGAGTCCCCGTGACTCACAGATACTTCCAAAAGCAGCTTCCAGGTGCCGATGAGACCGTGCAGGTGACGCAACCGAGCTCAAGGAGAAGCTCAATGAAGTTCGTGTTTGTTATGTCGTTCTGTTTTTTAGTTGATCAGTAGTGGAGCCCAGTTGGGACGATCGGGGATCTGTGTAGCATTTGGGGTAGTCTTCTTTTATTTTGGTTCCGTAGTCGGACCATGTTTTGTATCTGGATGATGTAATGCTTTATTCATGTAATTGTGTGAAGTGGCGATTGTAAGCCAACTATGTATCTCTTTCCCTTATGTATTACATGGGTTGTGTGAAGATTACCTCACTTGCGACATTGCTTTCAATGCGGTTATGCCTCTAAGTCATGCTTCGACACATGGAAGATATAGCCGCATCGAGGGCGTTACAAGTTGGTATCAGAGCCTTCCCCGACCTTAGGAGCCCCGTGCTTGATCGAATCGTTGGCATTGTTGAGTCTAGAAAAATGTTTTGAGTCATTTAGGATTATATATATCAGAGAGTTTGAAATTCTTTTTACTCCTCAGTCCCTTCATCGCTCTGGTGAGGCATCCTGACGTAGAGTTTTGACTCTTCTCTTCTCAAATTTCACTAAAAAAAATTAGGATCACGCGGGTATCTTGGAATCGTTCCAATGGTTTTGTGACAAGAACATTGTTCTTGGTGCCTCCTGATATTTAGGGGTTGTGGCAGTGTCCCGGGGAGTTGAGCTCCGAGGTGTTGTCGTCAGAATTTTATCGTTGCAATTCTGGAATACCTAAGTTTCGCCGACATCGAAAATCTCTTTTATGCAGTTGTTGGTGAGATAACCTCGACGCCACCCAGTATTGGGGCGGGAGTTCGGGAGTATTGCCATAACTCATATAACGGATGCTTTTCGAAGGTTGAGGTAAATGATTTCTGAAGGTTTCTTGGTTATGTGTTGAAGGATGGATACAGCTGGATGTAGGATTTGTTAGTTTGGGTGAGATATTATGCTTCCCCTGTATCCCCAACACATGATTGCATAACCGGAAAGTTTCGGGAGTTTATAAGTGGGAATTCAAGTAGATCTTAGGATATCTTTCCGACAGATGTATGATATGAAATTGGGGTTCGACGTCTAGTGGTCCGCCTATCCACGGTTGGTTTTACAGTGGTCTCGTTGTGTCTTAAAGAGTCCTTGGCTATGCCGACTCGGGGATGCTTCGTATGTCATGTGCACTGCCTTGTACATGATTGAGTTGTACGATCGAGCCCGTGTAGGCCCCACCATGAAAACTTCGGACGAAATCTCTATCATATGTTTGTTCCGGCTTATTATGCAAGCCAATCCTTTGTTTTGTTTTGAGTTGTGGTATTCGAGTTGCTTCGAAATCAAATGTTGATTCCATACCTTCCCCAAACGGTGTTCTCATACTCCTATGCGAATACTAATCCTTCTTGATAATCAAGATTGGTATGCCAATCTTGTTCAACCGGCGTGTCTCTCTTCAAGTGGATCCGATCATTTCAACATTCGCAAGATCCAATCTCAGTTTTTTCATCAACGTTGGTCGTTTCTTCCGTCTTCAAGTTGACTTTGTTTTCCCTCCCTCCCACCCTTTTTCTTCGAAAACTAAGATTTCTTAATCAAGTATCCATTTTATTGATTATGAAGTCTCTCCATTCTTCTTCCTTCATGTTCTTATCCGATGATGCTCATGAAGATTCTAACGGAGCCTCACGCTCATCATTCTTAATTCTTTTTCTTCTCCGGTGGAACCAATTCATGCTTTGTTGATCATATCCTTTCCTCATTTTAAATGCCTTCTCATGCCGGTGCACCTCTCAACTATCCTCTTCCTTCTATTCATTTGTTCCAAAGTGCTCAAGATATCTCGAAGATTCGTGTTTCCACTTTGTTTTCGTTCCAGCTCTTTCGAGAATGTTATCTCATTCAAGCCATTTAAATCAACCGGCGCAATCTATATTTTAAATCATCAACGGTGTTTCTCTTGAGTGGGCCCTAACCCACAGGTCTTTTCCCAGGATCTTACCCGACTCTTCTAACTTTCCCGGAGCTTCTCAAATTCTTTTCGAAGTTTGACGTAAGAATGAATTACCATCAGTCAAATGTCCTTCTCTAAGATCTTTCAAATTCTTTTCATCGTTGGCTCAACCTCTTCGCTTTTGATTCTTCCGGAGTGTCTAAACAATTCTTGGTGATGTTTCCCGTCATCATTCTCGGATTTTGAAGACCGAAGAAGAGTTTCTCTTTAATCTTGCTCCATTCTCTTTAAGATTCATGGTGCTAGCTTCGTGTCTTCCTCTCATAATTGTTTTCGATTGTGAGAATTCTTTTCAACCATCCGGAGTAATTCAGAGTATTTTCAGTTTGTTTCTCCGGAGACCATCATCTCAGAATTATTCTTTCAGCTTTCAGTTCTCTTTCTCTAAATCTTACCGGCGCATCATTCAAGTAATCCCTAATCAGTTAATGATCTATTCGTTTCACTTGTATCTAAATTCCCTCAAGTATCTTCATTCGTTCTCTAATTCTCACCGGTGTTTCCTTCTCTTTTCTTTGTTCATTTTCTATTCTTATGGTGGTTCGTTCAAGTTTTCTCTTCCTTCTTTATCTTATCAATTTATTCGTTGTTCCAATCCCAACGGTGGTTCGTTGAAGTCCTTCTCAAGTTGACGCTATATCTATCTTAATCCTTTCTATGAGAATGAGTAGTATGCCAAATACGTTGCTTGTCATCAATTTAACTGATGAAGGATAAGCATAATGTAATTCTTATTCTTGTTTCATCGAGTGAACTCAATTCCCTATTCTAGAGGCTCATCAAATTCCTGATTTCAATTGTTTCATCTTCTATTTTCCCGGAGGTCCAACCTTTTTCAATTATTTCACCACGGAGATCCACCTAATCATTGCAAGTATTCACCTTGTGTTTTCAACTTTTCTTTTCTCTTGCTTGATCATTCTTTTCTACCAGAGTTCTTCATGAAGGTTCTACATGATGGTTCATCAAGGATTTAATCCCTTCTCGAAGTGTTCATCAAGATTCTTTTCAGAGGAGCTCAAGTATTTTTTTTCTTCGTGCAATCCGGAGTGCAATTCTTCCTAACTTATCTTTTGAGATGGTGTTATGTCTTTCTTGACAATTTTCCCTTCATGTTCCATGATTACCATGTTGTCAAGAATGAGATATTTTAAATCCATCAACCTCTTCGTTGGAGTTATCTTGGGTTATGTTTCACCTAAAGCTTTCCCTAAGGATTTTGCTATTGTGAGGCGTATAATTGACCCAAGTTCTTCATTTATCCTCCCAGTGAAATAAGTTTCTCGTCTCCTTGCTGATATCAATCCAATCGTTCCGTGAGTGGTAGGTTGTCACCTCATAATTTTGAGATGTATTCCATAAGACCATATCAAGTTTATGCTTTTCATTGCTGATAATCCAACAACTCCATTCCAGCATTTGTTGTAAGCATGCTCTCTCAAGATCTTGTTGTCTCCTCCATTCATTCCATTCCATCCTCTCATTTCTTCCGGAGGCGTTGTGATGTTGCTCTTTTCTCTCATCATCTCGAATGGTGTTCTTTTCATGCTTTTCCTTTTAAATGGAGTGTGTGCCCGCTGCTCAAGTCCTTTTCATCCTATCAAGTCTTGCATCTCTTTCCAACCGGAGTGCTATACAAATTTATTCTTCCTTGTTCCTCTTTTATAACGGAGTGTTTTCAATTTCGTCCATCTCCGTTGTATTCTTTCTTTCAATTTGTTCAACTTTTCAAGGTTCTTTGGTTTCACTCGTTTGTCAAAGAAGCAACTTAGTTGTACCTTTTCTCTTTCTCTTCCGTTTTCGCTCTGGTGCCATTCTAGATCTCGGGACGAGATCCTCTCGTAGTGGTGGAGTGTTGTGACGCCCCAAGACCGGAGCTTCAGATGCCTTCCAGGGTTTCCGGGTTTCGTCGTGTGATTTGTTTGGTTCTTTCGATTCATCATTGCATCATGTGCATTGCATCATGTAATCATGTGCATGGTGTGATTTCCCATACATATTATGTTGTTGCATGTTCCATGCATGAATCTTGCATCATCACCTTCTCCTTCCCTCTACTTCCTTCCTTTGACAAGTGCCACATTCCCTTCTCTTTTAATGTTCACCTTTGCATCAACATTCAATCACCATGTCCTATTCCTTTGCCATTTTTTCACCTCTTTTGAAGTTGATTTGGTTAGGTTCAAAAATAACCCAAGTTTGAATTTAATTCAAACTTGATATATTTTTCTACCTTTAAAAATGCCCAGAGCAATTTATTCAAATCCACCAAAACTCCAGGAACTTGAGGATATTTTTTTATTCTCAAACTCCTCTTTCTCTACCCTGTGCTTTTCCACTTTGTTTTCTGCCTAAGGACATTGAAAAAGAAAAGAAACAGCAGCAGCAGCTTACCTGGGCCGCGCCCTAGGCCACCGCCAGTCCAGCAGACCTGCAGCCAGGCCGGCCCATCCATCCCTAGGCCCGACCAGCCTCTCCCCTGCTCTAACCTAGGCCCACTCCGTCCTAACCCTCCTCTCTCTCTCTCTTTTCCCCTCGCACCGCCAGGAGACAGCGAGCGCGTACCTCACGCTCGATCCCCATGCTGCTCTGCTGCATCCCGTTCCCCTTTGCCTCCTCGACACCTCGCAGCTGCCGCCTCGTCTAGCAGGCCGTCGTCGTCGTCCGCCGCTTCGCCCGAGCCCCAACCCCGGCGACCAGGCGCCCCTGCAGTCTCCCTCCTGCCCGCGTCGCCGCCTTCACCTCGCCAGGAGGCCGACGACCGCAACCCCCTCCCCCCCGCGCACCTTCCATCGCTCGCCTTCGAGCTCCTCTGTGCTCCGTTGCCCCGCTGTTGCGAGGAAACGATGGTCGCCTACCCTTCCTCTCGTCTTCAGCTACAGGCGCATCCCCCTCGTCGTGTTCGAGGAGATGAATGCCTCGCCAGCAGGTCCTGTCGATGTGCCGCTGTTCTTTTTGCTTCTCTTGTATCTCTCCCTTTTACCTCTCTCGCTCTCTGTTCTACCCCATGGGGAACCACCAGAGCACCCCGGAGATCGCCGCCACCGGGAAACACTAGGTCCGGCGACCCCTCGATCCGCTAGGATCCGCTCGCCACCTTGTCGACCCGCTGTTTCCCGCGCCTACCGACTCCGTCGCAAGCCCCTGCCGCCGCCTCCATGCTTCATCGGGACGCCTTGTTTCCTCTTCTGTTCGGCCACAAGTGCATCGACCTTCATACAGAACACCGGGGCACTGGTTGCTTTTGTTTGCGGGTGCTTCGTTTGTTGCTTCATGGAAACATCGCCAAGTACCTCTACGATTGCTGTATCGCCAAGACCCGGACCTAAAAGTACCACGATGTCCGCCGATCACCAAGTACCCCTTCGGATACGCAAGTCCCTCGAAGGTTCACCGATGCCTAGTACCACTTCGGTTTCGAAGCGCGACGAGTGCCACAACACCCATGTCCCATCAAGTTCTACTACAACGACTACAACATGTACCACTACCGTCGTTGAAGACCCATGTAACATGTAACGCCCTCCATGCGGCTATATCTCCTACTGTCGAGGCACGACTTAGAGGCATAACCGCATTGAAAGCAATGTCGCAAGTTAGGCGATCTTCACAACATCCCATGTAATATAGATAATAAAAGGGGAGATACATAGTTGGCTTACACTCGCCACATCAATCAAAGTACATAAATAGAATTACAACATTCAAACACTCATGGCCCGACTACGGCGCCAAAATAAAAGATAACCCAACATGCGACACGGTCCCGATCACCCCAACTGGGCACCACTACTGATCATCAGGGAAAGACACGTAGTAACGGCGTGAGTCCTCATCGAACTCCCACTTGAGCTCAAGCGCGTCATCTGGAATGGAATCATTAGGCCCTGCATCTGGTTTGGAAGTAATCTGTGAGCCACAGGGACTCAACAATCTCGCACCCTCGCGATCAAGACTATTTAAGCTTATAGGTAAGGCAAGACAAAATATGTGGAGCTGCGGCAAGCGTCTAGCATATATGGTGGCTAACCTGTTCGCAAAAGAGAGCGAGAAGAGGAGGCAAAGCGCGGATGAGTAACTAGAGGACAACCTGCGCAAGCATTACTCCAACACCGTGTTCACTTCCCGGACTCCGCCGAGAAGAGATCATCACGGTAACTCACACAGTTGATTCATTTTAATTAAGTTAAGGTTCAAGTTATCTACAACCGGACATTAACAAATTCCCATCTGCCCATAACCACGGGCACGGTTTTCGAAAGTTCAAATCCCTGCAGGGGAGTCCCAACTTAGCCCATGACAAGCTCTCATGGTCAACGAAGGAAGAGACCTCCTCCCGAGACGTTCCGATCAGACTCGGTATCTCGGTTCTTCAAGACACTTCGACAAGTTAAAACAAATCCAGCAACAATGCCTGAATGTGCCGACAAATCCCGATAGGAGGTGCACATATCTCGTTCTCAGGGCACACTCAGATGAGACATCCTACGAGTAAAACCAACCCTCAAGTTTCCCCGAGGTGGCCCCGCAGTCTACTCGGTCGGACCAACACTCAGAGGAGCACTGGCCCGGGGGGGTCTAAATAAGATGACCCTCGGGCTCCGGAAACCCAAGGGGAAAGAGGCTAGGTGGCAAATGGTAAAGCCAAGGTTGGGCATTGCTGGAAAAGCTTTAATCAAGGCGAACTATCAATGGGTTCCCGTTATAACCCAACCGCGTAAGGAACGCAAAATCTGGGAACATAACACCGATATGACGGAAACTAGGGCGGCAAGAGTGGAACAAAACACTAGGCGAGAGGCTGAGCCTTCCACCCTTTACCAAGTATATAGATGCATTAAGATAACAAGATAATATAATGATATCCCAACAAGTAAATAATGTTCCAACAAGGAACGGTCTTCAATCTTCACCTGCAACTAGCAATGCTATAAGAGGGGCTGAGCAAAGCGGTAACATAGCCAAACAACGGTTTGCTAGGACATGGTGCGTTAGAGGTTTGACATGGCAATATGGGAGGCATGATAAGCAAGTGGTAGGCATCGTAGCATAGGCATAGCAAAAGAGCGAGCATCTAGCAAAGCAAAGATAGTAGTGATTTCGAGGGTATGATCTTCTTGCCTGCAAAGTTGTCAGAGTTGACTGGATCCTCGAAAGCAAACTCAACGGGCTCCTCGTTAGCGAACTTGTCTCCCGACTCTACCCAAACAAGACAAACAAGCAACAAGGACACAATCAACCACGTGCAAACTCAAACAACATGATGCAAACATGGTATGCTATGCGAGATGCAATATGGGATGCATATGCAAGACTTGACGAGGAATGAATTAACCTAGCCTCAACATGGAAATCCAAGTGTGCCACTGGAAAGATGAGATGAAATCGTTTGAAAACGATATAAAGAACGCCGGAATCGGAGTTACGGTTTGGAAATGGCAAGCAATTCAAATATGACCACGTTCTGCGATTAACAACATGTAGCCATCTAAATGCACAAGATGAACCTGCTACAGCACCCAAACATGGCATGAAAATACATGGCAGGGATCCATTCATGATGCTTAACAAAATACTAGCACTGAGCTACGGCCAATTCATCCATTAACAGGTTCAAACAAGCATGGCAAAAATGCATTTGGCAAACAGATTTCAGACTTAGTGAAATTAACACTTGTCTGGAATTTCAGATCAGGTAGCACTCTTTGGAGCATGAAAACAATATGCTACAGGACCTGAACATGGAAAAGTAAAGCATGGCATGGAGCTACTCAAAGAGCTTAACAAAAGTCCCTTAGTGACCTTGAGCCAAAAGGGGTCAGAAAATACAATTGCAAGCATGTGAACATGGCAAAAACATAATCAGTTCTCAGACTTAGTGAAAACTGGAGCATGCTGAAACAGATATCAAGTAGGCATGTTTACGAGCTCGATGCACTCACTACAGAGTAAGTCATGACAATCTAAGCATACACCCATCAAGAATACACAAAATACAAGCTGGACATGGCAAGAACAATAACATAGCATGCACGGATCAAATACAACATCCTCGGCAAAATCGCTAACAAGTAGACAATCTGCCCAGATTCACGAAATGACAAAAGTAGAGCTCGATTGACTCAAGCTAGGGTGCTCCATAATTGCAAAGAAAGACATGGATGGATAGAGCACTACAAGATTAACAAAACATCCTTACTGATCATCCTCAAAAGAGGCACGGATCACTAGGAATCAACATGAACATATGGCATAATGAGATAAACAGCTCAAGGACTTAGTGGAAATGCTAAGTCCCTGAAATCAGCATTAACGAATGCTCCACTTTGCAAGCTTGTGCTAGTCACCACACACATCACAAAAATACATGGGTTGCACCTCTAGATAGATGGCAAAACAAAACTCGTGTAGAGCTCAGGGGCATATCATGCACACAACAAACATGGCAAAAATGACAAATATCTAATTGGAGCAGCAGATCTCACAATTATCTCAAATAGCACTCTTCTAACAGCATTTCAGGCATCAAGATGAACTTAAATAAAAATGATGCAATGAGGTGAAATGATGTGCTCTCTGAGGCGAACATTTTGATATGCTATATGCCCCAAACGGAGCTACGGATGAGGAGTTACGACATGGTGAACATGAGCAAATAATTAGGGTTTCGGGCAGAAAAGTCAACCCAGACGGGATCCGGATCCAGATCTGGCCGGCGCGATCTACGAGGTTCGCCGGAGACGGAGTCAAGGCCGGCCGGAGAGGGCTTGGGGCGCCGGATCCGGGCGGTGAGGGGCCGGAGCGACGCGACGAGGCGGCGGGCACCGGTGGCCGGGGCGGCGCCGGCGGAGGTTGGCGGCGGCGGAGGTCGCCGGTGGCGAT
>NC_041380.1:161255671-161284406 GCF_002162155.2 Triticum dicoccoides | reverse complement strand
CGGGCCGCGGGGGCCGTCTCCGGGCTCCCGGGCCGCGCGGCGGCGGGGACAGGCGATGCGGTGGCGAGGGCGGCGCGACCAATGGGAGGACGCCACATGGCAGCGGCGGCGCTAGCCGGACATGTCCGTCGGTGAAAGAAATTGTCCGGCGGCGGCAGACGAAGTGGATCTAAGGTTTCGGGAGGAAGCGGAAGGAGAAATTCGGGGGTGTCTTTAAATAGGCATAGAGGGAGCTAGGAGTGTCCAAATGAGGTGCGGTTTTCGGCCACGCGATCGTGATCGAACGCTCTAGATGATGGAGAGGGTTTTGGTGGGTTTTGGGCCAAAATGGAGGGGTGTTGGGCTGCAACACACACGAGGCCTTTTCGGTCCCTCGGTTAACCGTTGGAGCATGAAACGAAGTCCAAATGGTACGAAACTTGACAGGCGGTCTACCGGTAGTAAACCAAGGCCGCTTGGCAAGTCTCGGTCCAATCCGGAAATGTTTAATCCCCACACACGGAAGAAAGGTAGAAATGACCACCGGAGGAGAACGAAACGCCGGAATGTAAAATGGACAACTGGGAAAATGCTCGAATGCATGAGATGAACACATATGCAAATGCAATGCACATGATGACATGATATGAGATGAATGAAAACGATAACAACACATGGAGACAAAAACCCAAACCCGAGAAAATAAAATAACATAATGCTGGAAACGGCAAGAGTTGGAGTACATATTGGGAAAATCATATCCAGGGTGTTACAACACTCCACCTCTACGAAAGGATCTCGTCCCGAGATCTACGACTGAAAGAACGCCGGGTACTTAGAACGGAGGTGATCCTCACGTTCCCAGGTAGCTTCACGGTCGGAATGGTGTGACCACTTGACTTTGAGGAATTTGATTGACTTGTTGCGAGTCTTGCATTCAGTCTCTTCAAGAATAGCAACGGGGTGCTCACGATAAGAGAGATCTTCTTGGAGCTCAATGTCCTCGAAGTTGACGGTGCGGTTAGGAGTCTTGAAGCACTTTCGGAGCTGAGAGACATGGAACACATCATGAACATTTGCAAAGTTTGAAGGAAGCTCGAGTTGATAGGCGAGATCGCCTCTCTTGCTGACGATCTTGAAAGGTCCCACGTATGTAGGGGCAAGCTTCCCTTTGATACCGAAGCGACGAGTACCTTTCATTGGAGAGACGCGAAGGTAAACATGATCTCCGATCTCGAAAGCCAAATCACGGTGCTTACTATCATAGTAGCTCTTCTGGCGGGATTGGGATGCTTTGAGGTTATCTCGAATGACTTTGCACATTTCCTCTGCCTCTGTGATTAAGTCATTACCCAAAAGCTGATGTTCACCGGTTTCAGACCAGTTGAGAGGGGTACGGCACTTCCTGCAATACAGAATTTCAAATGGGGCCTTGCCCGAACTTGCTTGAAAACTGTTGTTGTAGGAGAATTCAGCATAAGGAAGACAATCTTCCCACTTCATGCCGAAGGAGATCACATGAGCCCTGAGCATATCTTCAAGAATCTGGTTGACACGCTCGACTTGACCGCTTGTTTGAGGATGGAAAGCTGTGCTGAAGCGAATGTTGGTGCCCATGGCCTTCTAAAAAGAATCCCAAAACTTGGAGGTAAAGATGCTGCCACGGTCTAAAGAGATCACTTGAGGAATACCCTGCAGAGAGACAATTCGAGAGGTATAGAGTTCCGCCAATTGAGCTACAGTGATTGACTCTTTGATAGGCAGAAAGTGAGCCACTTTAGTGAGTTTGTCGATTACAACGAATATAGCATCATTGCCACGCTTGGACTTTGGAAACCCAGTCACGAAGTCCATCTCAATGTGGTCAAACTTTCATTCTGGAATGGCAAGAGGTTCGAGGAGACCATCTGGCCTTTGGTGTTCTGCCTTCACTCTTCTGCAGACATCACATCCATTCACGAATTGAGCAATCTCGCGCTTCATTCGAGTCCACCAATAAGCCTGCTTGAGGTCCTGATACATCTTCGTGCTCCCAGGGTGGATGGAGAGGAGAGAATTGTGAGCCTCATTCATGATAACTTTACGGAGGTCCCCTTTGGGCACAACAATACGATCCTCGAACAAGAGAGTATCCTTGTCATCAAGGCGGTAGCACTTGTACTTGGGTTGACTCTTGGCAATCCCAATCTTCACCTTTTTCACCATAGCATCAAGAAGCTGAGCTTGGCGAATCTGGTCTTCCAAGGTAGGAGAGACTTGAAGGTTGGCGAGGAAACCTTGAGGAACAACTTGCAGATTAAGCTTGCAGAAAGCTTCACAAAGCTCGGGTTGATAAGGCTTGAGAATCAGACTGTTGCAGTAAGCCTTCCTGCTCAATGCGTCAGCAATCACATTGGCCTTGCCTGGAGTATACTCGATACTCGGATTATACTCTTGAATCATTTCGACCCATCGAGTCTACCTGAGGTTGAGATTAGGCTGAGTGAAGATGTACTTGAGACTCTTGTGGTCAGCGAAGATATCCACTTTTCTTCCCAATAAGAGATGTCTCCAAGTCAAAAGAGCATGCACAACTACCGCTAACTCGAGATCATGAGTGGGGTAGTTCTTCTCGTTGGGCTTCAACTGGCGAGAGGTATAAGCAACAACTTTCTTCTCTTGCATCCACATTGAGCCAAGCCCTTCGAGAGAGGCATCACAAAAGACCTCGTACGGCTTGGATTCATCAGGCGGAGTCAGAACTGGAGCAGTGACCAATTTCTCTTTCAAAGTGTTGAAAGCAATGTCACACTCCGGAGACCAAACGTACTTGACGTGCTTCTGGAGAAGATTTGAGAGAGGCTTTGTGATCTTAGAAAAGTTTTCAACGAATCTTCGACAATAGCTTGCGAGACCGAGGAAGCTACGGAGTTGCTTCACGTTCTGAGGTGGTTCCCAATTCCCAATTGCAGACACCTTCTCAGGATTAACCGCAATGCCCTTGGCAGAGATGATATGATCAAGATAAAGAACCTCATCGAGCCAAAATTCGCACTTGGAGAACTTGGCGTAGAACTTGTGTTCCCTGAGCTTATCGAGTACCAAACGCAAGTGCTTGTCATGATCTTCCTTGTTCTTCGAAAAGACCAGAATGTCATCGAGATAGACCAAAACGAAGTCATTGGTGTAGGCGTTCAAGATGAAGTTCATCATGCGAGAGAACATCGGAGGAGCGTTTACGAGGTCAAAAGACATGACAGTGTATTCATATGAACCAAAGCTTGTCCTGAAAGCCGTCTTGGGAATATCTTGCTCGCGGATTCGAATCTAATGATAACCCATATGGAGATCAAGCTTGGAGAATACTTGGGCACCTTTGAGTTGTTCGAACAGCTCGTTGATGTTGGGAAGTGGGTATTTGTTCTTGATGGTCTTCTTGTTCAATGGACGGTAATCAACACGAAGTCGGTCCGTTCCATCCTTCTTCTTCACAAAAAGAACACCACAACCCCACGAAGAAGAACTAGGTTGGATGAGGCCCATTCTCTCTTAAACATCGAGTTGCTTCTTCAGCTCCTTCAAATCTGCAGGTCCGAGCTTGTAAGGACGCTTGCACACAGGTTCCGTGCCAGGCTCAAGATCAATGACGAATTCAACTGGCCGGTGCGGAGGCATTCCTGGAAGCTCTTCTAGAAAGACGTCTTGATATTCGCAAACGACTGGAATCTGCGAGATAGCATCCAGTTCACCCTTCTCATTTAGAGAAAACAGACGGATGGTATCATCACGAGCGGCAAAGACAAATACATCCTCAGACGAATGAGTCAATTGAATCTTCCTGGCTGCACAATCAAGATGCGCCTTGTGCTTGGAAAGCCAATCCATTCCGAGAATAAGATCAATATCTGAGTTGCCAAGAACCACCGGAGAAGAAAGAAACTTGTAGTCGCCCAACGTGATAGAAATATCGGGAGCAACCAAACTAGAAGTCAAAAGCTTGCCGGGAGAAACAACTTGCATGACTTTGGACATGACCTCAGTATCAACATTGTGCTTCAATGCAAAAGGGCATGACAAGAAGGAATGCGATGCACCAGTAGCAAAAAGAACTTTTGCAAGAACATCGTTAACAGGAAGGTTACCCATGATGACATCTGACGAGTCCTCTGCCTGAGCTGCGTTCATCAAGTTGACCTTGGCGTGCTTGGGGTTATGCTTGACCATAGCTGTACTTGCCGATCTCACAGGAGGAGGAGGAAGATGCCTCTAATTGAAGCATTTGTTGGCATAGTGACCCTTCTGTTGGCACTTGTTGCACGTGACCTCTGAAAGCGGACGGTGATACGGAGCACTTGATCTTGGAGCTTGAGACGAAGTCTTGTTCTGAAAGCCAGGGTTGGGTGGGTGGGAAGATCCACTGCCACCTTTGCTCTTCTGCTGATACGGCTGACGGAATGGAGGAGGAGGAAGCCAATACTTCTACTGCTTGGCCACTTGAGTAGGGGAAGAAGGAGTAGTGTCTCTGACTTGCTTCTTGGAAGCATCACACCTCAGTTGAGCGGCCTCTTGCTTCAATGCCATGTTGTAGAACTCATCGTACCTCAAGGGCTCAAAGAGAACAAGTGCTAGCTGAATTTCTTCTCTGAGACCACCCCTGAACTGGTATATCATGCTCTTCTCATCAGGGACGTCCTGCTTAGCAAAGCGGGCGAGCTTCTGGAACAACTTGTTGTAGTCATAGACAGACAAAGAGCCTTGCTTCAGGTTGCGGAATTCCCCACGCTTGCTTTCAACCACGCTCTGAGGGATATGATGAGCTCTGAAATCTTGACGGAATTCATCCCAGGTAATAACACGTCCACCTCTAGAATCCTTGTACTGCTGGAACCATTCTGCAGCTTGATCTTTGAGTTGGAAGGAAGCGAACTTGACGAAGTCCTCAGGCCTGACGTTACTGCACTCAAAATGCTTGCACAGATCCACGAGCCAATCGTCAGCATCAGTTGCCTCAACACAATTGCTGAAAGTCTTTGGCCCG
The DNA here is from genome assembly GCF_002162155.2 of Triticum dicoccoides. Taxonomy (NCBI): domain Eukaryota; kingdom Viridiplantae; phylum Streptophyta; class Magnoliopsida; order Poales; family Poaceae; genus Triticum; species Triticum dicoccoides. The sequence continues at coordinate 161,279,410 of NC_041380.1, read as the reverse complement.
TTAGCAAGGAACTGGTTGAGTGTAGCAAAGTGATTCTGATTGTTTCCTTGGTTGCCTTGGTTCGCTTGATTGCGCTCTTGAAGAATTTGCATGATCAACTGTGTGTTTGCATTGGTTGCGGCCATCACAGCTTGCCATGCCTCCGGAGGAGGAGGAGGTGGTGGCTGATCTTGATTCTGATTCTGGTTGGTGCTCTTAGCGGGAGCCATCCTGAAGAGATTGACCACCATTAGCACATTGACAGATAAAATGAAGCTAAATCCAACGGAATGAAAATTGCAACATAAAGTCTTCACATCCGAACAAAATGAACGAATGCATTCCTCTTGAAATGGTCACATATCCATAAATTGAGAAGCCACTTTGAATTTAGGTAGACAAATAAATCAACAAGGCACGGATCAAGAACGAATACTCGGTAAGAAATCCCAATCTCAAACCAAATATCCATGGAAGAAGAACTAGAGCAACAAGAATTCCCACCTATGAAACTCCCGAACCTTTCCGGTTATGCAATCAGGTGTTGGGGATACAGGGGAAGCATAACATCTCACCCAAATCTTGCAAATCCTACATCCAGCTGTATCCATCCTTCAACACATAACCGAGAAAACTTCGGAAACCATCTACCTCAACCTTCTAAAAAGCATCCGTTATACAAGTTATGGCGATACTCCCGAACTCCCGCCCCAGTACTGGGTGGCGTCGAGGTTATCTCACCAACGAACTGCATAAAAGAGATTTTCGATGTCGGCGTACTAAACTCAGGTATTCCAGAACTGCAACGATAAAATTGTGACGACAACACCTCAGAGCTCAACTCCCCGGGACACTGCCACAACCCCTAAAGACAGGAGGCACCAAGAACAATGTTCTCGTCACAAAACCATCGGAACGATTCCAAGATACCCGCGTGATTCTAAATTTTTTTAGTGAAATTAGAGAAGAGAAGAGTCAAAACTCTATGTCAGGATGCCTTACCAGAGCGATGAGGAGACTGGGGAGTAAAAAGAATTCCCAAACTCTCCGATATAAAATTCCTAAATGACTCAAAACATTTTTCTAGACTCAACAACGGCTGCTAAAAACGATCAAGCAATGGGGGCTCCTAAGGTCGGGGAAGGCTCTGATTACCAACTTGTAACACCCTCGATGTGGCTATATCTCCTACGTGTCGAGGCACGACTTAGAGGCATAACCGCATTGAAAGCAATGTCGCAAGTTAGGCAATCTTCACTACATCCCATGTAATATAGATAATAAAAGGGGAGATACATAGTTGGCTTACACTCGCCACATCAATCAAAGTACATAAATAGCATTACAACATTCAAACACTCATGGCCCGACTACGGCGCCAAAATAAAAGATAACCCAACATGCGACACGGTCCCGATCACCCCAACTGGGCACCACTACTGATCATCAGGGAAAGACACGTAGTAATGGCATGAGTCCTCGTCGAACTCCCACTTGAGCTCAAGCGCATCATCGGGAATGGAATCATTAGGCCCTGTATCTAGTTTGGAAGTAATCTGTGAGCCACAGGGACTCAGCAATCTCGCACCCTCGCGATCAAGACTATTTAAGCTTATAGGTAAGGCAAGGTAAAATATGTGGAGCTGCAGCAAGCGTCTAGCATATATGGTGGCTAACCTGTTCGCAAAAGAGAGCGAGAAGAGAAGGCAAAGCACGGATGAGTAACTAGAGGACAACCTGCACAAGCATTACTCCAACACCATGTTCACTTCCCGGACTCCGCCAAGAAGAGACCATCACGGTAACTCACACAGTTGATTCATTTTAATTAAGTTAAGGTTCAAGTTATCTACAACCGGACATTAATAAATTCCCATCTGCCCATAACCGCGGGCACGACTTTCGAAAGTTCAAATCCCTGCAGGGGAGTCCCAACTTAGCCCATGACAAGCTCTCACGGTCAACGAAGGAATAGACCTCCTCCCGAGACGTTCCGATCAGACTCGGTATCTCGGTTCTTCAAGACACTTCGACAAGTTAAAACAAATCCAGCAACACCGCCCGAATGTACCGACAAATCCCGATAGGAGCTACACATATCTCGTTCTCAGGGCACACTCAAATGAGACATCTTACGAGTAAAACCAACCCTCAAGTTGCCCCGAGGTGGCCCCGCAGTCTACTCGGTCGGACCAACACTCAGAGGAGCACTGGCCCGGGGGGGGGGGGTCTAAATAAGATGACCCTCGGGCTCCGGAAACCCAAGGGGAAAGAGGCTAGGTGGCAAATGATAAAACCAAGGTTGGGCATTGCTGGAAAAGCTTTAATCAAGGCGAACTATCAAGGTGTTCCCATAATAACCCAACCGCGTAAGGAACGCAAAATCCGGGAACATAACACCGATATGACGGAAACTATGGCGGCAAGAGTGGAACAAAACACTAGGCGAGAGGCCGAGCCTTCGACCCTTTACCAAGTATATAGATGCATTAAGATAACAAGATAATATAATGATATCCCAACAAGTAAATAATGTTCCAACAAGGAACGGTCTCCAATCTTCACCTGCAACTAGCAACGCTATAAGAGGGGCTGAGCAAAGCGGTAACATAGCCAAACAACGGTTTGCTAGGACATGGTGGGTTAGAGGTTTGACATGGCAATATGGGAGGCATGATAAGAAAGTGGAAGGCATCGTAGCATAGGCATAGCAAAAGAGCGAGCATCTAGCAAAGCAAAGATAGTAGTGATTTCGAGGGTATGATCATCTTGCCTGCAAAGTTGTCAGAGTTGACTGGATCCTCGAAAGAAAACTCAACGGGCTCCTCGTTAGCGAACTCGTCTCCCGGCTCTACCCAAACAAGACAAACAATCAACAAGGACACAATCAACCACGTGCAAACTCAAACAACATGATGCAAACATGGTATGCTATGAGATGCAATATGGGATGAATATGCAAGACTTGACGAGGAATGAATTAACCTAGCCTCAACATGGAAATCCAAGTGTGCCACTGGAAAGATGAGATGAAATCGTTTGGAAACGATATAAAGAACGCCGGAATCGGAGTTACGGTTTGGAAATGGCAAGCAATTCAAATATGACCACGTTCTGCGATTAACAACATGTAGCCATCTAAATGCACAAGATGAACCTGCTACAGCACCCAAACATGGCATGAAAATACATGGCAGGGATCCATTCATGATGCTTAACAAAATACTAGCACTGAGCTACGGCCAATTCATCCATTAACAGGTTCAAACAAGCATGGCAAAAATGCATTTGGCAAACAGATTTCAGACTTAGTGAAATTAACACTTGTCTGGAATTTCAGATCAGGTAGCACTCTTTGGAGCATGAAAACAATATGCTACAGGACCTGAACATGGAAAAGTAAAGCATGGCATGGAGCTACTCAAAGAGCTTAACAAAAGTCCCTTAGTGACCTTGAGCCAAAAGGGGTCAGAAAATACAAATGCAAGCATGTGAACATGGCAAAAACATAACCAGTTCTCAGACTTAGTGAAAACTGGAGCATGCTGAAACAGATATCAAGTAGGCATGTTTACGAGCTCGATGCACTCACTACAGAGTAAGTCATGACAATCTAAGCATACACCCATCAAGAATACACAAAATACAAGCTGGACATGGCAAGAACAATAACATAGCATGCACGGATCAAATACAACATCCTCGGCAAAATCGCTAACAAGTAGACAATCTGCCCAGATTCACGAAATGACAAAAGTAGAGCTCGATTGACTCAAGCTAGGGTGCTCCATAATTGCAAAGAAAGACATGGATGGATAGAGCACTACAAGATTAACAAAACATCCTTACTGATCATCCTCAAAAGAGGCACGGATCACTAGGAATCAACATGAACATATGGCATAATGAGATAAACAGCTCAAGGACTTAGTGGAAATGCCAAGTCCCTGAAATCAGCATTAACGAATGCTCCACTTTGCAAGCTTGTGCTAGTCACCACACACATCACAAAAATACATGGGTTGCACCTCTGGATAGATGGCAAAACATATAACAAAACTCATGTAGAGCTCAGGGGCATATCATGCACACAACAAAATGGCAAAAATGACAAATATCTAATTGGAGCAGCAGATCTGACAATTATCTCAAATAGCACTCTTCTAATAGCATTTCGGGCATCAAGATGAACTCAAATAAAAATGATGCAATGAGATGAAATGATGTGCTCTCTGAAACGAACATTTTGACATGCTATATGCCCCAAACGGAGCTATGGATGAGGAGTTACGACATGATGAACATGAGCAAATAATTAGGGTTTCGGGCAGAAAAGTCAACCCAGACGGGATCCGGATCCAGATCTGGCCGGTGCGATCTACGAGGTTCGCCAGAGACGGAGTCAAGGCCGGCCGGAGAGGGCTTGGGGCGCCGGATCCGGGCTGTGACGGGCCGAAGCGACGCGACGAGGCGGCGGGCACCGGTGGCCGGGGCGGCGTCGGCGGAGGTTGGCGGCGGCGGAGGTTGGCGGCGGCGGAGGTCGCCAGTGGCGATGGCGGGCGGCGGAGGTTGCCGGTGACGATGGCGGGCGGCGGCCGGAGCTGGAGGCTCGCCGGCGCGGGAGAAGAGGCGCGCGGGCAGGCGGCGTGAGGGAGCGGGCCGCGGGGGCCGGCTCCGGGCTCCCGGGCCGCGCGGCGGTGGGGAAAGGCGATGCGGTGGCGAGGGCGGCGCGACCAACGGGAGGACGCCACGTGGCGGCGGCGGCGCTAGCCGGACATGTCCGTCGGTGAAAGAAATTGTCTGGCGGCGGCGGATGAAGGGGATCTAGGGTTTCGGGAGGAAGGAGAAATTCGGGGGTGTCTTTAAATAGGCATAGAGGGAGCTAGGAGTGTCCAAATGAGGTGCGGTTTTCGGACACACGATCGTGATCGAACGCTCTAGATGATGGAGAGGGTTTTGGTGGGTTTTGGGCCAAAATGGAGGGGTGTTGGGCTGCAACACACACGAGGCCTTTTCGGTGCCTCGGTTAACCGTTGGAGCATCAAACGAAGTCCAAATGGTACGAAACTTGACAGGTGGTCTACCGGTAGTAAACCAAGGACGCTTGCCAAGTCTCGGTCCTATCCGAAAATGTTTAATCCCCACACACGAAAGAAAGGTAGAAATGACCACCGGAGGAGAACGAAGCGCCGAAATGCAAAACGGACAACGGGGAAAATGCTCGAATGCATGAGATGAACACATATGGAAATGCAATGCACATGATGACATGACATGAGATGCATGACAACGATAACAACACACGGAGACAAAAACCCGAACCCGAGAAAATAAAATAACTTAATGGCGGAAACGGCAAGAGTTGGAGTACATATTGGGAAAATCATATCCGGGGTGTTACATAACGCATGCGTCAAGTACCTCTACGGAAGACTCGAACATCTATGAACCTATTACAACTACCGCTGTTCTAATTTTGACAAGAAATGTGTACCACTACCGTCACTAGTATCTCTACCGTCGTCATGTACCCCTACGTCCACTACCGTCGCGAGAACAACTACTTCCTCTATGAACTCGAACCGCTCTGAGAATGCTCCCTTGTAAGGTATAACCGCCAGAACGACGCCCCTGGACAAATGCTTGTGATGTGTTGTATGATAAGCTCCTGTTTGGCCATGTTCGCACCGTGTCCGTTTTGTCACTCGTTTCCTTGCCACCGATACGTGGGAAACCCGGTATCCGGGATCACTCCCTATACCTCTTTGACATTCCGCACATCTCACATTTTTTTCTTGTACCGGCATCTCAACTAGTTGTTGGATCATCGGAATGTTGCTGTGGCACCGTTTCTGTTTTCGCCGCCATGACACCCTTTTCTTTCCGTCGTGGCGACCAAATGCCCCATATCATCATGCCAACTTTTTCATAAAATTGCATAAACTTGTTCATGTCATCCGCATCATGATTACAACAATTAAAATGTTTAAAATTGTTGTTGCATTAAATTGATGATGCATATGGGGATATACCGGATTTGTTGTTTGTTATATCCGGCCCCATTTAAATTGTTTAGATTGTGTAGTTTTCATATGCTTCACCTCTTGCCATGCCAATTTAAACCGTACATGCATCATACTTGGTTGTGCATCATGCCATGCTTATGTCATGGTTGTTTACCATGTTGTTTGCTTCTTTCCGGTGTGCTTCTTCGGGTTGGATTCGGTAATGTTGCGTTTGTGAGGATATGTTGGCTACAACCATTTGTCTTCTTCATGGACTCGTTCTTCTTCCTTGCAGGATTTCAGGCAAGATGACCATACCCTCGAAATCACTTCTATCTTTGCTTGATAGTTGCTCGCTCTTTTGCTATGCCTATGATGCGATACCTACCACTTGCTTATCATGCCTCCCATTTTGTTAAGCCAAGCCTCTAACCCACCTTATCGTAGCAAACCGTTGTTTGGCTATGTTACCGCTTTGCTCAGCCCTCTTATAGCGTTGTTAGTTGCAGGTGAAGATTGAAGTTTGTTCCTTGTTGGAACATGGATATTTTGTTGGGATATCACAATATCTCTTATTTAATTAATGCATCTATATACTTGGTAAAGGGTGGAAGGCTTGGCCTTATGCCTGGTGTTTTGTTCCACTCTTGCCACCCTAGTTTACGTCATACCAGTGTTATGTTCCTTGATTTTGCGTTCCTTACACGGTCGGGTTATAATGGGAACCCCTTGACAGTTCGCCTTGAATAAAACATCTCCAGCAATGCCCAACATTGGTTTTACCATTCACCACCTAGCCTTTTTTCCCTTGGGTTCCGCGGACTCAAGGGTCATCTTTATTAAACCCCCTGGGCCAGTGCTCCTCTGAGTATTGGTCCAAATTAGAGCCCCTTGCAGCGCCACCTCGGGGAAACTTGAGGGTTGGTTTTAGTTGTACGGATTGCTTATCCGGTGTGCCCTGAGAATGAGATATGTGCAGCTCCTATCGGGATTTTTCAGCACATTCGGGTGGTGTTGCTGGACTTGTTTTACCATTGTCGAGCATGTCTTGTAACCGGGATTCCGAGCCTGATCGGGTCTTCCTGGGAGAAGGAATATCCTTGGTTGACCGTGAGAGCTTGTGATGGGCTAAGTTGGGACACCCCTGCAGGGATTTGAACTTTCGAAAGCCGTGCCCGCGGTTATGGGCAGATGGGAATTTGTTAATGTCCGGTTGTAGAAAACCTGAAGTTGATCTTAATTAAAATACACCAACCGCGTGTGTAACCATGATGGTCTCTTCTCGGCGAAGTCCGGGAAGTGAACACGGTGTTGGAGTTATGCTTGACGTAGGTTGTTCTAGGATCACTTCTTGATCATAGTTTCTCGAACGTGCTTTGCTTTGTCTTCTCGCTCTCCTTTGCGTATGTTAGCCACCAGATATGCTAGTCGCTTGCTGCAGCTCCACCTCATACCTTTTACCCTACCTATAAGCTTAAATAGTCTTTATCGCGAGGGTGTGAGATTGCTGAGTCCCCGTGACTCACAGATACTTCCAAAACCAGTTTGCAGGTGCCGATGAGACCGTGCAGGTGATGCAACCGAGCTCAAGGAGAAGCTCGATGAAGTTCATGTTCGTTATGTCGTTCCGTTTTTCAGTTGATCAATAGTGGAGCCCAGTTGGGACGATCAGGGATCTGTGTAGCATTTGGGGTAGTCTTCTTTTATTTTGGTTCCGTAGTCGGACCCTGTTTGTATCTGGATGATGTAATGCTTTATTCATGTAATTGTGTGAAGTGGCGATTGTAAGCCAACTATGTATCTCTTTCCCTTATGTATTACATGGGTTGTGTGAAGATTACCTCACTTGCGACATTGCTTTCAATGCGGTTATGCCTCTAAGTCGTGCTTCGACACATGGGAGACATAGCCGCATCGAGGGCGTTAAAGTTACCCACACCCGTATTGATGAGAATCTCGTGATAAGGGGATACGATCTCTACTTTGACAAAACGCGTCAAAAAATTGCCTCGCGTTATGTGCGGGGCTAGTTAAAGGAAACGGTTCGAATAATCACTAGGCCATGACATAATGTCGTGTTGCCAAAACAAGTCAGCAAATTGGATTTGTGGAAATATTATTCTCTCTACGGTGGTATGTGGAACTTATTTTGCAGGGTCGGACACTATCCTTATATTCAAATTCTTCCGTGGTATATTCGGAGGAGGAACCCGCCTTGCAATGCCGAAGACAATACTGCGCGCCGGACTCATCGTCATTGAAAGCCTGGTTCAGGGGCTACTGTGGGAGTCCTAGATTAGGGGGTCTCCGGACAGCCGGACTATATCCATTGGCCGGATTGTTAGTCTATGAAGATACAAGATTGAAGACTTCGTCTCGTGTCCGGATGGGACTCTACTTGGCGTGGAAGGCAAGTTAGGCAATACGGATATGTGTATCTCCTCTTTTGTAACCGACCTTGTGTAACCCTAACCTCTCCGGTGTCTATATAAACCGGAGGGTTTTAGTCCGTAGGACAACATACAATCATACCATAGGCTAGCTTCTAGGGTTTAGCCTCTCTGATCTCGTGGTAGATCTACTCTTGTACTACCCATATCATCAATATTAATCAAGCAGGACATAGGGTTTTACCTCCATCAAGAGGGCCTGAACCTGGGTAAAACACTGTGTCCCCTGCCTCCTGTTACCATCCGCCTTAGACGCACAGTTCGGTACCCCCTACCCGAGATCCGCCGGTTTTGACACCGACAGTTATGTTCTCTCAGTCCATGAAATCAGAGTAATTAAGATATGTTAGATGCACGTAGTGTATTGATTGTTTAAATGTTATCCGTATAGAGTTAGTGATTAATTGTTTGTTCTGTACAAATGATTTTTGCTAATAATCCGACTAGGATTAGCTTGCATGCTAATAATTCATGGCCAGATCTTGAGAATTGATTTTGAATGTCCTACATATATGTTTGTGCCTTTTTTCTTCCAGATCTTGAAAATTGATTTTGAATGTCCCACATGTATGTTTTTGCCATTTTTTCTTGCAGATTGGTATGAACACAGATGAGGCTCCGGCCAGCGCCACCGCCGGATCTAGATCTTGGACTCGGCTGTGCGGCCAGAAGTGGCCACGCCCCTGGACTTGACTAACCAATAGAATCACTGGCGGACCGGATCAGCGATCTCCAGACGGCATCCTTGGGGAGATCATCCCCCTTCTCCCCATGAAGGATGGCTGCCGCACACAAGTCCTCGCATCTCGGTGGCACACTCTGTGGCGCGCCATGCCTCTTAATCTCGACTGTCATCAGCTATTTGTCAATGATGATTCCGAACTCCCAGGAGCCATCATCTCCTCCCACCAAGGATCCGTTCAATGCATCTGCATCCTGGCATGTTACCTGCCAGACATACCCTGCACGGTGGCCGCCTAGATGACATCCCATCAATTCGATTAACTCCAGCTGCTTGAGTTCTACCATGACTATGTATGTAACATACCACGAACCGATGTATATGTGCCCTCACCACCGATGTCCATCTCGTGGTTTTCCTCCTCTCTCTCCACGCCGCCACCTTCGCCCAGTGCCATCTAGCAGACAGTCTGGTACAAATGCTTCGACTCCCACTGCTAAAAAACTTGCGCTTGTGGTGGTTGATCTGTCGGAGGCCGCACTACACAGCATCATCCACTCCAGCTGCCCTGCCCTGGAGTGCTTGCTGCTTGTTTTTGGAATAAAAATTTGTATCCGTTGTCTCAAAATAAAGTTGCCCCACCTTGTAAGCATGGGAATTTGTTTTTGTGGACATGATATCATCATCGAAGATGCCCCTTCACTTCAAAGGTTGCTCCTTGATTCTATTATAGTACCTTCGCAAATAACTGTAGTCTCTGCGCCTAAACTGGAGACCTTGGGTGCAATTCATGATCCTTTTAGATGGTTCAAGATGGTGTTTGGCTCCACACGTATTGAGGTACTGTATATTATTCACGTAAACTTTTGTAATTTGTTTTTTTCATTTGTGTGCATAAGTATCATCTTGGAGTACACTTTTGGTACTAATATTATCACTACAAAAAAATACACTTCCATGATGATATGTGTTTGTCATAGTAGGTCACTTTTTTGTCATGCATGTACATCTATGACGATTTTATGACAGAATCAAGATAGTTATACTTGTGCTGTCGTAGAAGTGTTCCGTGACATTACCAAAATTATCACCACGGAACTGTCCACTTCCATGACGATAAATGGCGCGTCATGGAAGTGTTTTCGTCAAGGGTGACCGACACGTGGCATCCACCGTAACGGGTCACTGTTAAGCTATCGGGTCCGGTTTTGGATCAGATAACCCGTTAACTGCCCGGACCAATGAGGATTTTCCACATGTAAAATTCTCATTGGTCGGAGGAAACACGTGTTGGCTCACCGTTGGGATAGATGTCATCCATTCATTGGACAGAAGGCGCCTATGATACGTCGACACGTGGCACGACCCAACAGAGGCCCATTCCGGTGAAAAGGTCGGCCCGTTTGACTTGGTAAAAAGGTAACGGGCCGGCCCATAGAAGCTTGTCAACGGCATGTTCGTATATAGCCCATTTATGGCCCGCTAACTCACAGCCCGTTACGGCCGGAATTAAGCCCAGTAGCTTCATATGGGCCATCCAATATGATTCCAGCCCATTCTAACTTCCGGCCCATGATGTCTTTCGGCCCATATGAGGCCATCTGTAACTCTTGGCCCATTAACGGCCCGTGGTGAATCTAGCCCGCAATGAACAGTGTACCGCTTTATACCCATTAACAACCCATTATTCCATTGGGCCGTTTCCAACCATGTTATCTTTCAGCCTTCTTAGGGCCCATTTATTGTTGGGTTCATTTCCAGCATTCGGTTACTTACGGACCGTTACTGGCCTTTTCTGCTTGCGGGCCAAATTCAGCCTATGGTTACAATCGGCCCATTTGTGGCCCGTTAATCCATTGGGCCGTTTTCGTAGCGTCATCAAATACGACCGTTTAACGATGGCCCGTTATGGTTGGCCCATGAATGGGCGATTCCAAATCTAGCCCGTTTACGGCCCATAATGCGGTCTGTTATTGGCCCATGTTTGGCCGATCGATCATACGACCCGTAGAAGGCCCATTGTTCTTACGGCCCGTAGAAGGCCCATTGTTTCTACGGCCCTTAGAAGGCCCATTGTTTTTATAGCCCGTAGGAGGCCCATGGTAACTACAGTAAATATGTAGCCCATGGTTATTGTGGCCTAGTTTTTAAAAATAGGTTATTGCGGCCACTAGCAAACCGCGGAAAAAGAACTGCACTGACTACATGCAAACAAATAGACAAGACAACAATGAAATAAATAATCAAGCAACTTACACTAGGCTATCACAGCTATTACACATATTACATCCACTGGCATCAAAGTTTGCCACTAGTGCAAATATAGGGAACAAAGCAGCATATCATATACACTGGTTGTCAAAGTTGGCGACCAGTGTAAATAAACGCGACAGCAAAACAAGTCCAGAACTGAAACCACTTCAGAAGAGCTCAAGAAACAATATCCGGGGTACCCATAATGCTGGCAAGATGCTTAGCAAGCTTATTAACTTTCTCTTGTTTGGCGCTTAAATCCTCCAGCACTTGTTGTTGCACCAGAAAGTATGCATCCGAATTCTGTAGGGACTTCCTTAGTCCTTCAGCTTCCTGTCGCAGCACATCTGATCGATGTCTTTCAAATTGAAGTGGAGACTCAAGAAGACGAATTGATTCAGGCAGCGAGTTCAAAGAGCTTGTACCAGCAGTAGTGGCCAGTAACTCGAACACTACATCAAGAAAAGACTTTTGGGTTCTCTCACTGTCGTCAAGATAGTTTTTATCAGCTTTCTTGGGGACCAATAGGGATGTCTCACTATCTTGAACCTTATCTGCATTACTTCCTTTACCAATGCATAACGGGGTACTATTCTCCAATATTTTGTCTGCATTCTAAAAGAGAAACAAGCAGACACATCATAGGTTTACCATGTTGTATATGAAACTCATTTTGGTAAATCAGTTCAGTAGTAAAGTGGACAGGATAATAGCATGAAACAAACATATATCTATGTACCATGGTCACTTTATGGTCTATATCATTCTAGTTTTTTGTTGCCAAATCAAGATAGAGACATAATCTGTGTTCAAGACAAAGCAGAATAGACAGAATATAAGTGTGAGAACCTATAGAGCAATAACAACACTTGTAATGTGCATGACATGAGAACATAACCGTTTATTCAATTGAAACTGAAATCAACATAGAGTAAGTTACAACAGCAAACCAGTTAAAGAAACAGGTTTAAAACATACCTGTTGCGCCATTGGAGTTTCAATTCCATCCTTCAAATTTGAAAATAGTTGGTATGAGTAAATACAGTGATGCAAGAGAAAAGGAGTATGAACCATAGCTACAGAACCTGACCTGAGAACAATTCTTCTTCTGCTTTAAGCGTTGAGTTGGGATTCGGAGTGGTGGTCCTTGTGCTTTGGGCACTGCAGTTCCCTTACTAACTGCTCATGTTTGGGTGCTTTGTGGTGGAGACAGTGTTGTGTCAACTGGAACTAGGTTACTATCTGCCGGGGTTGGGGTTAGAAGGGGTGTAGCTGGTTCTCTATCCAACTGGGTAGGGGTACAATCTGCGAGAGTCTGGGTTATGTGTGGTGGGGCTAGTTCTTGGGCAAGTACAATCGTGGTTCTATCTGCATCAACTGGTAGCACTACCTTTTCTGAAGACCATGTTGTTACTCCCCTAGATACTGCCATCACTCTCTCCAATTCAAATGGCTGATAAACAAGAAAAGTAATTGAATGTATAGACATTATATGATAGACAGGTGCAATGGATAGTGGGGAATAAAAGAGGGCATGAAATAATTCATAGTTATGTTGTCTAACCAACCAGTATAACATGACACAATTTCACATATATGATGGCTAACTAAACATGATAGCATGACACAATTTCACATATATGATGGCTAACTAAAAAAGATGGAAAGACATAGTTCAAAATATGATGACAATGTAAATAGGATGACATGATATAACTATGTAATGTGTTTATGAAATAGGTTGGCATGCCATAATTCACATACATGCCACCTATGAAAACATGATAGCATGATATAATTCACAGATAGAATGACATAATTGAAAATATGATGACTGTAAACACTAAACATGATGAGATGATATAATTATATGATGTCTTTATTAAATGGTTTGTCATGCCATATTTCAAATAGATGCTGTGTATGTAAACATGATGGCATGATATAATTCAAATATATGATTTATATAGTAAGAGAGTAAGCAGATTGCAATCCATATATGATGTAAAAACTAAGCAATGCAAGACAACATGCATGACATGAGTAATATAACCCTGCCAAGTTTGAGCATAGACCTTAGGGGGGAAATAGGACTGGTCATCAGCCTCAGAATCCTCCTTTGAGGAGCTCTCTGTAACCAACAAGGTGTTTGCTTCAGCAGGTAGCATTGTCTGCTCTGCATACCTTGTTTTCACTCCAGATACTTCCATCACCGCTTCAAATGCCTGATGCATAGGAAGAGTAGTTGAATATACAAACGTTGTCGACAAATGGAACACGTAATACAAAGAAGTGATAGCATGATATAATTCACATACATGATGATTGGCTAAACGGCATGGCATTGCATAATTCACATATATAATGCCTTGCAACAAGATAGCATTGCATAATTCACATATATAATGTCTTGCAACAAGATAGCAATGCATAAATCACATATATGATAATTAGACACTAAACATGTGGCATTCACACAAAGCATGTCTAAACTAATCAAATGACATACCAATGCAAGACACCATATGCATTATACGAGTAAGATAACCATGCCAAGTTAGAGCATACACCTCGGGGGGAAATAGGACTGGTCATATGTCTCTGAATCCTCCTCCGAGGAGCTATCTGTAACCACCGAGATATGCGCTTTCTCAGATAGCATAGTCTTCTCTGAAGACCTTGTTTTCACTCCAGAATTTTCCATCACCGTGTCAAATGGCTGGTGCACACGAAGAGTAGTTGAATGTACTAACATTGTTGACAAATGTAATACGTAATGAAAAAAAGGATGGCCAGCTATAATTCACATATAAGATGACTGGCTAAGCAAGATGGCATTGCAAAATTCTCATATATGATGCCTGCCTAAACAAGATGGCATTGCATAATTCACATATACGATGACGAAACTAAACAGATGGCATTCACACAAAGCATGTCTAAACTAAACAGATGACATATTTGCTGTATAAAGTAAGCAATGCAAGGCATCATATGCATGATATAACCAACATCAGCATGTCAAGTTAGAGCGAAGACCTCAGGGGGTAAATAGGAGTGGTCTTCTCCTTTTGAATCCCCCTGAGAACAGTTATCTTCCTCTCGATTACAATCTAAAATGGGTGGAGGGGGCTGCCTTTGCGCCTACCATGGAGCGACGTTTGCATGAAATTTTATTGCCATGCAAGGCTCGTCTCTTTCGCTCTACATGTTCAGTTCCATTGTGTACAATAACTGACATGCATAGGAATAAAACATAGTGAGAATATGTAAGGAGTGCATGCAGAAATCCAGAGTGATGGTAGCAACCTGTGGATAGACCCAAAACCAATGATAGCGGGCAGATAATGGCTTCAGGTTAAAAATATAGATAATGGCTTCTTTACTGTTTGTTTCCCACCCAACATGAAACTCATAGTAGACACCAGAGATTAACCAGATAGTAGATAGATACTATTGATTGCGGCCTCGATATATACCCCACAACCATTTAAAAACTCAAGTTTGACCATTAGTTTGGAGCTGACTCAGACTCTAATCAGTGAACATGATTATAAAATAGCATGTAATATTAAGCGATGCATAACATAAGCAGACACGAAAGAGTGCGACCTCTCTTGCGAACCCGTTTAGTCCTCGAGGTGATCTGCTCGGTTGATGATGGTAATGCAGTTGTCGTGGCTGCCGGTGGTGGGGAAGAAGATCCGAGGCGGTGAAAGGCAGTCTGGAGGCCGGATCCTTGCTGTGCTGGACCCTTCTGTCATTGGAACAGCTGAGCTAGGGTGGACAACGGTGCAGCATGAGCGGGACAAACCACAAAAGTTTTTCTTTGACAACTATCTGTAAGAGAACTAATTCTGTAAGGGCTCGTTTGAATTGCAGGATTCTAACAACGCATGGATAGGAAATACACAGTAATAGGATAGGAATGCACGTGCAAAACAGAGAATTTAAAAACACGGGATTTCTGCCAATCTAGGTTTTTGGTTCACAAGAATTGGAAGATCACATGATGCAAAGAAGCATGGTGAGATTAAGTCAAACCACAAGAAAATGTATGGTTATAATGCTATTATGCTACTATCTCTTAGTATTGTGCTTCATGAATAGGAATTTGAAAAGGAGGACAAGTGGATATTAAAATTCGTCCTACGGTTTTTCTTTCAAGGAGAAACTAAAGGAACAAACCCTACAGTTTTCTCCTCCTTTGAACCAAATGCATGAATAGTAGTAGCATAGGAAACTTTTGAATTCCTATGTTTTTTCTCCAATTTTCCTTTCAAGCACTGGCGCTTCTAGTAGGCAAGCATAAGCATGGAAAAGCCTACACTCAAAAAATGTTTCTGTGCTACTTCTACTACTTTGGACCCAGGCCACTGCCCTACTATCTCAACTCTCAGGCTTATCTACAAATGCACAGCTCAAACGCGCAGAGATAAATAATAATGGCATTCCAGAGAGTCCATCACGGATAGCTAAGTTGCCTGGTACCTCACTGCTTGTCATATAGTAGGAGAAACTAATCATATTTCACGTTACTACGTGTGCTCAGTGGACAATATATATAACATATAGAGTAAAAAAGCGATGCAACAAGTGTACAACCTCTTTGGCGAAGCCATGTCGATCTCAGCGTGATTGGGTTGGTCGATGAGGATCCTTTGGCTGATTTGGCTGTCGGAGGAGGGGAAGAAGATCTTAGGCGTCTGGAGATGGAGCCCGGGGTATTGCAACACTGTGGCAGCTCCAGTGAGTTGTACGAAGGCAAGGCTGAAGCAGGACAAGAGAGACAATGTTAACCTGAGTGGAATTCTAATAGCATCTCCAATAGATGACGTAAAATACATAACCACAAAGTTCTAGATGTAAAATACATCGGCCGCTCAACTCTGAACTTAACTGTTGAAACTTAATTTAACCGTCAAAACTGAATTTAACTGTCGAAACTGAATTTTGCTATCGAAACTGAATTTTACTATCGGAACTCGATGCACTAGTAGCAGAAAAGTTGCAGCAGCAGCGCGTGCGTGAGCCGGGGCAGCTGGTCGTGTCACAACATCTCGGGTAGCAGCTGCAGGGGCTCGAGGGAGAGTAGGATCTGCTGGTCGTGGAGCAGCAGCGCGTGCAAGAGTAGAGCAGCAGCAGGGCACACAAGAGTAGAGCAGAAGAGCAAGCAAGAGAAAGAGCGACAACAGCAGCATGAGCGCGAGCAAGAGCAAGAGCAGACTAGGCAGGGGACCGAGAGCAAGAGCAGAGCAGCAGCGCGAGCGAAAGCTAAAGCAGCAGTAGCTCCTACTGATGTGGACGTCACCGGCGAGGGAGAGACGCAGTGGAGGAAGTGGTCGGCGATGCCGCCGTGGATGGAGCCGCACCATCTCGGCTCGGGACCTAGTGCCCGCAACACCGTGAGATCGAGTCAAGAAGAAAATGTGGCGTTTAGTGCACAACCTCTTTGATGGCGCCGATTAGGCCTCAGCTTCATCCGAGGAAACAGTGATGATGCTGCTCTTCCGGTGGTGCAGGTGAACACGGCAGTGTGGGAATGGAGGTGGCACGAAAGACGAACATCGGGGCAGCTCCTTGGAGGTGGAGGACGAGGTAAATGAACTGGCGGGACGACGAGATCGACAACAGATCGTCATCTGATACGATGGATGAGGGACGTCGAGGTGTTGCTGTGGACGACGTCGTCGAGGAAGAGGCTCCGGCTGGGTGGCGGACGGAGGAGGGTGTGCGGCTTCGCGGGATTTTGTGGCCTCGGTGTACGAATGGGTGGGCGGATGGGATACGAGTGGGAAACCATGGCTTAGGGACACGCTTGTCAAAAATGTGGGGTAAGTTACGAAAGTACCCCCACCGATTTGAGCTAGGCGGTTCTTTCGGTTCAGGGGTATCACGGGCATTTCGCGTGTCGGGATTTCGCAGGAGGTGGGAGTTTTCGCTCGCGTTGTAATTTTGGGATAGCAAGGCGTCGGTTGAGATGGGGGGAGTTTTCGGAGCACAACGAGACAAGATATATCTTAAATATTTCGGGGTAACACGGCGCGGGTTGAAATTTCCGGATAAGCCTAACGTGTACTGTACCAAATCAATTCACACTTCCGTCGATGAAAAAACAAAAGAAATCAATTCGCACCACACAAGAGAGTCTAGTTCCATATACTGTACCAAATCAATTCACACTACAAATGTTATTCAAAACTTTGAATTCATGTTATGTTCAATTAAAATATTTCGCTACGTGTATAATGCATGCAACCCCCGACTCAAATGAACGTTTGAGTGCATTCCAAACGTATATACTACCGCTTAAATATGAACTAAATTTGAATTTGTTTCTCTATTTGAATAAGATCTACAATCATCATTATTGTCAAGTTAAACCATCGTTTGTGTATTATCTTCACAGCACACCACATGATTACTGTCGAGTTAGATATGAACTATGTGTACTATATGAACTTGAACTCGATTTTTTGAATCCACTTTATGTTGATTTCAAATCACATTACATTTCAAGGTCTAGCTAAATCTTCATAATATAAACCATGTCTCATATGTATAATGTGTTTATCACATAATGTATGGTTCCTCACCCCCTACGCCTACAACTATTTAGATGTGAGTTGCAAATGCCACACATTACCACAAATTCAAATAAAATGTGAGATTGTTCGATATATAGTATTGTTTAGATTGTTCGATATTTAGTTGTAAGTTGAAAATGCCACACATTATCACGAATTCAAATAATATGTGAGATTGTTTGATGTATAGTATGGTTTAGACTGTTCGATACTTAGCTGTGAGTCGCAAACACCATGCATTATCATAGTATGGTATAACATGTGCAAAACCACAACACGCGTATCACTGCTATATTCATGCATGCATATGTTTATAACACTATGATCTCCTATCCAAATATATGAATCCACTTTCATATCAAATTATGATCTTTGTTAGTCTCTTACACCTACACAATCCTCTAACCTTTGTAGCTAGCACTAACTTTCTCTCGTGCATGCACACGCCCTCCCCAACCCTCAGCATTCTATCCATCGCGCACATTCATTTTGTTCTTTAGGTCGTTCTCCCACAGTCTCCACAACTCCTTTCTAACACACACCGATCGATAAACCTCTCCAGCGATGTCTACCTACAACATACACACGCACCTTCCATCTCCTCCTTTCTATGTCCATGCCTCGTGTCTCTCATATGGTCCCACACACGTGTAAACTCTCGCCCCTCTTTTCATCGATCTCACAATCGCACACTCCTCCCATATCTAGCTAGTAGCTAGGCCTCTCGCACCACCTCCTAGCTCCATTCTCTCTGTCTATCCATCTCGCTGGGCCTTATTTGCCTCTAACAAATGGATGTACACCGACCGATCTCCCACTATACATATAGCTAGCTAGGTCGTTATAACTCGTTTTCCCCACGCGTCGACCAATCTACCTCATTAGTTATGTCTCTCCCTTCCTCCAACAAACAACGATTGAGCTACCGATCTAGTTAGGTTTGCTTACGAAACACATGGTTCCCCTTCATCATCCATGCATGCATCCCGACACATCTATCACGCACACACACACACACACACATACACAGAAACCCATCCCCACTCTTATTGATAATATTGCAGTTCTACCCTCAGTTTGTCTAGTAGGCCTCTCCCACCATCTTCGAGAAGAAACTAAATCACCCATCCAGCACTCTACCCCTCTCCCTCCCTCTCTCTCCTCTCCTCTCTCTATTTGTCCCAACCTATTTCCCGTCCTTGACTTATGTATGGATGTCGACCGATCTCCCTCAAGACATAGCTGGGTCTCTCCTTAACACATATACGAGTCATTCTACCTCTCTAGTTAGGTCTCTGCCTCCCCCCTCCCCCCCACCACACACACACTGATACATCGAGCGCTCTAGTCATGTCTCCCTGCCACACACAAACTTGCCATGTGCCCTCTGACGTTCCGGTAGGTCAGTCGCCCTATATCTTTGACTTGCACACACACACAATTTCGATGGCTCTCTTCATCGATCTTGCACCCACCCACTTGATCCTCTCTTCGACTCTATCGATATCTATGACCCCTCCCTCTCTTCTCGTGGATCGCCCCCTCTATATATGATATAGATAGGCCTCTATTTCACACACATTGCATGTGTCAAATTTTTGTTTGAGATATCATCGACACATATTCCCACAAATACATTCACGAAATCAGACCTCCTCCCCCCCAACAAAAAACACTCACAAATGCACACGCCATCTGTCTAGGTTTGTATCTCTCTCACACACCCACGTAGGTGGGGGACGTGCATGAAGAGAAGAGGTGCACGCACGGCACACGTACTGCCGTGTCTTTCCCAACCACACCCGCGCGGGTACACGGTGGAGCTCATTTCTGTATGAAAAGGCAGCCCACTTGGTAATTTGACACGTGTACTGGTTGTCCACTTGATGGAGGATCGTCTACCATGGGTGAACAAACAAATTGTGACTTGACGCGTTATGTTAAAAAAGAGGCAACCCATGTGGGGCCTACCTTAGAGGCAATGCTCTATACACTGGAGATGCTCTGTACGCATTACTTTTGATGTGTCCTGTCAACTCACAGAATGAGGAGAAACTTGCTTAGAATGTCGTGTCCCCCGCCCATGGGCGCGGTAGCTCATAGGATGAGGTGAAGCTTGCTTACTACGCCTTATGCCCACTCCCTCGCCCACGCGTGCGGTGGCTCGCAGGACAAGGAGAAAATTTTACTACTCCCTCCGTTTATTCCTCGTCCCTACCTTGGTTAGAGAGATTATCATATTGTTTGAAATATATGTCCTTTAGTAGATTTTAATATGAACAACTAGTACATACTCCAAACACTGATGTATATAGACGTATTTTAGAGTGTAGATTCACTCATTTTGCTCCGTATGTACTCCCTCGCCCCTCGACCCTCGCTCGACCCTCGCCCACTGTAACACCCTCGATGCGACTATATCTCCCACGTGTCGAGGCACGACTTAGAGGCATAATCGCATTGAAGGCATATGTCGCAAGTTAGGCAATCTTCACAACATCCCATGTAATATGATAATAAAAGGGGAGATAACATAGTTGGCTTACACTCGCCACGTCAATCAAGTACATAAATAACATTACATCATCCAAAACACTCATGGCCCGACTACGGCGCCAAAATAAAAGATAACCCAACATGCGACACGGTCCCGATCACCCCCAACTGGGCACCACTACTGATCATCAAGAAAGGAAACATAGTAACGTTGAGAGTCTTCGTCGAACTCCCACTTGAGCTCAAACGCGTCTCCTGGAGCGGAATCATCAGGCCCTGCATCTGGTGTAATAGTAATCTATGAGCCACAGGGACTCAGCAATCTCGCACCCTCGCGATCAAGACTATTTAAGCTTATAGGTAAGGCAAGGTAAATATGTGGAGCTGCAGCAAGCGACTAGCAAGTATGGTGGCTATCCTGTTCGTAAAAGAGAGCGAGAAGAGGAGGCAAAGCGCGAGCGAGAAACTAGAGAACAACCTGCGCAAGCATTACTCCAACACCGTGTCCACTTCCCGGACTCTGCCGAGAAGAGGCCATCACGGTAACACACTCAGTTGATTCATTTTAATTAAGTTAAGGTTCAAGTTATCTACAACCGGACGTTAACAAATTCCCATCTGCCCATAACCGCGGGCATGGCTTTCAAAAGTCCAAATCCCTGCAGGGGAGTCCCAACTAAGCCCATGACAAGCTCTCACGGTCAACGAAGGAATAGACCTCCTCCCAAGACGTTCCGATCAGACTCGGTATCTCGGTTCTTCAAGACAACTCCGAGAATGGTAAAACAAGTCCAGCAACACCACCCGTTGTGCAGGCAAATCCCGATGGGAGCTGCACATATCTCATTCTCAGGGCACACCGGATAAGCTAAGCGTACGGGAGCCAACGTAACCCAAGTTGCCAAGGGACGGCCCCGCACGGTGCTCTAGGTTGGACCAACACTCAGAGGAGCACTGGCCCAGGGGGTTTAAAATAAGATGACCCTTGAGTCAGCGAAACCCAAGGGAAAAGGCTAGGTGGCAAATGGTAAAACCAAGGTTGGGCATTGCTGGAGGAGTTTTATTCAAGGCGGACTGTTAAGGGGTTCCCATTATAACCCAACCGCGTAAGGAACGCAAAATCCGGGAACATAACACTGATATGACGGAGACTAGAGCGGCAAGAGTGGAACAAAACACTAGGCGAGAGGCCGAGCCTTCCACCCTTTACCAGGTATATAGATGCATTAAGAAAACATAGCAATATAATGATATCCCAACAAGTAAATAAATGTTCCAACAAGGAACGGCCTCCGATCTTCACCTGCAACTAGCAACGCTATAAGAGGGGCTGAGCAAAGCGGTAACATAGCCAATCAACAGTTTGCTAGGACAAGGTGGGTTAGAGGTTTGACATGGCAATTTGGGAGGCTTAAAAGCAAGTGGTAGGCATCGTAGCATTGGCATAACAAAAGAGCGAGCAAACTAGCATAGCAAAGATAGTAGTGATTTCGAGGGTATGATCATCTTGCCTACACAGTTGTTAGAGTTGACTGGATCCTCGAAAGCAAACTCAACGGGCTCCTCGTTAGCGAACTCGTCTCCCGGCTCTACCCAAACAAGACAAACAAGCAACAAGGACACAATCAACCACGTGCAAGGATCAAACAAGATGATGCCAAGATGGTATGCTATGCGGGATGCGATGCGGGATGCATATGCAAGATGTGACAAGGAATGCATGAACCTGGCCTCAACTTCGGAATCCAAGTGAGCCACTAGAAAGATGAGATGAAATCGCTTGAAAACGATATAAAGAACACCGGAATGGAGTTACGGTTTGGAAATGGCAAGCGATTCAAATATGGCACCGGTCTGCGATTTACAGCAAGTAGCCATCTAAATGCAACGAGATGTACATGCTACAGCACCCAAACATGACAACAAAATACATGGAAGGGATGCATTCATGATGCTTAACACTAGCACTGAGCTATGGCCAATTCATCCATTAACAGGTTCAAACAAGCATGACAAAAATGCATATGGCAAAAAGATCTCAGACTTAGTGAAATTAACACTTGTCTGGAATTTCAGATCAGGTAGCACACTTTGGAGCATCAATACTACATGCTACAGGACCTGAACATGGCAAAGTAAAGCATGGCATGGAACTACTCAAAGAGCTTAACAACAGTCCCTTAGTGACCTTGAGCCAAAAGGGATCAAAAAATGCAATTGCAAGCATGTGAACATGGCAAAAACATAATCAGTTTTCAGACTTAGTGAAAACTGGAGCATGCTGAAAACAGATATCAAGTAGGCATGTTTACGAGCTCGATGCACTCACTACGGAGCAAGTCATGATAAGCTAAGCATATATCCATCAAGAATACACAAAATTCAAGCTAGACATGTCAAGAACAATAACATAGCATGCATGGATCAACTACAACATCATCGGCAAAATTGCAAACAAGTTGACAATCTGCCCAGATTCACGAAGTAGCAAAAGTAGAGCTCGATTGACTCAAGCTAGGGTGCTCCATAATTGCAAACAAAGACATGGATGGATAGAGCACTACACGATTAACAAAACATCCTTACTGGTTATCCTCGAAATAGGCACGGATCACTAGGAAACAACATGAACATATGGCCATATGAGATAAACAGCTCAAGGACTTAGTACAATTGCTAAGTCCCTGAAAACAGAATTACCAAGTGCACCACTTTGCAAGCTTGTGCTAGTCACCACACACATCACAAAAATACAAGGGTTGCACCTCTGGAAAGATGACAAAACCCTTAAGAAAACATATGTAGAGCATCAGGGCATATCATGCACACATTAATCATGGCAAAAATGACAAAAAGCTAAATGGAGCAGCAGATCTGACAAATATCTCAAGTAGCCCTCTTCTAACAGCATTTCGGGCATCAAGATGAACTCAAATGAAAATGATGCAATGGAATGAAATGATGTACTCTCTAAGGTGATCATTTTGATATGTTATATGCATGCATCGGAGCTACAGATGCAAAGTTACGGCAAGATGAACATAGGCACTTGAAACTGGAAAAATCACGGACTTAGTGGAATTTCGACCTCCGGATCTAGGGTTTGACCCGAGCACGCAAAACGAGGTTGACCGGAGCACTGTTCATCGGAGGGCGACGGCCAGAGATGGGGAAGCCGGAGCTCGCCGGACGGCGAGGTGGCCGGGGTGGAGCTCGGCTCCGGCGAGGGGAGGCGAGGCCGAGGCGGTGCGGGGGCGCGGCCGGGCGGTGGAGGCGGTGATGGCGCG
>NC_041380.1:161242891-161255243 GCF_002162155.2 Triticum dicoccoides | reverse complement strand
GGAGGCGGGGGAGATCGTGGGCCTCGGGGGCCCGACCTGGGCCTCCCGGGACGGCGGCGCGCGACAAAGTGGGGCGGCAGCGCGGATCCAATGGAGGCGTGACACGTGGTGGCGGCGGCGGATCTGGACACGTCCGGCCGTCCGGTTTTTGTCCGGCGGCTGGAGGAGGAGGGGGGCTAGGGTTTCGTCCGTGATTCGAATGGGGGGAGATATATATAGGCATAGAGGGAGCTAGGAGAGTCAAAATAAGGTGTGGATTTCGGCCACGCGATCGTGATTGAACGATCTAGATGATGGAGAAGGCTTAGGTGGGTTTTGGGCCAAATTGGAGGGGTGTTGGGCTGCAACACACACAAGGCCTTTTCGGTTCCTCGGTTAACCGTTGGAGTATCAAACGAAGTCCAAATGATACGAAACTTGACAGGCGGTCTACCGGTAGTAAACCAAGGCCGCTTGGCAAGTCTTGGTCCAATCCGGAAATGTTTAATACCCACACACGAAAGAAAGCTAGAAATGGCCACCGGAGGAGAACGAAGCGCCGGAATGCAAAATGGACAATGGGGAAAATGCTCGAATGCATGAGATGAAACATGTATGCAAATGCAATGCACATGATGACATGATATGAGATGCATGACAACGACAACAACACACAGAGACAAAAAAACCGAACCCGAGAAAATAAAATAACTTAACGCCGGAAACGGCAAGAGTTGGAGTACAAATTGGGAAAGTTACATCCGGGGTGTTACAACACTCCACCACTACGAAAGGATCTCGTCCCTGGATCTAGGACTGAAAGAACGCCGGGTACTTAGAACTAAGGTGATCCTCGCGTTCCCAGGTAGCTTCACGGTCGGAATGGTGTGACCACTTGACTATGAGAAATTTGATTGACTTGTTGCGAGTCTTGCGTTCAGTCTCTTCAAGAATAGCAACTGGGTGCTCACGATAAGAGAGATCTTGGAGCTCAATGTCCTCGAAGTTGACGGTGCGTCAGGAGTCTTGAAGCACTTTCGGAGCTGAGAGACATGGAACACGTCATGAACATTTGCAAAGTTTGAAGGAAGCTCGAGTTGATAGGCAAGGTCGCCTCTCTTGCTGGCAATCTTGAAAGGTCCCATGTATCTGTGGGCAAGCTTCCCTTTGATACCGAAGCGATGAGTACCTTTCATAGGAAAGACACGGAGGTAAACATGATCTCCGATCTCGAAAGCCAAATCACGGTGCTTACTATCATAGTAGCTCTTCTAGCGGGATTGGGCTGCTTTAAGGTTATCCCGAATGACTTTGCACATTTCCTCTGCCTCTGTGATTAAGTCATTACCCAAAAGATGACGTTCACCGGTTTCAGACCAGTTGAGAGGGGTACGGCACTTCCTGCCATACAGAATTTCAAATGGGGCCTTGCCCGAACTTGCTTGAAAACTGTTGTTGTAGGAGAATGCAGCATATGGAAGACAATCCTCCCACTTCATGCCGAAGGAGATCACACAAGCCCTGAGCATATCTTCAAGAATCTGGTTGACACGCTCGACTTTACCGCTAGTTTGAGGATGGAAAGCTGTGCTGAAGCGGATGTTGGTGCCCATGGCCTTCTGAAAAGAATCCCAAAACTTGGATGTAAAGATGCTTCCACGGTCTGAAGAGATCACTTGTGGAATACCGTGCAGAGAGAAAATCCGAGAGGTATAGAGTTCCGCCAATTGGGCTGCAGTGATTGACTCTTTGACAGGCAGAAAATGAGCCACTTTGGTGAGTTTGTCGATGACAACGAATATAGCATCATTGCCACGCTTGGACTTTGGAAACCCAGTCACGAAGTCCATTTCAATGTGGTCAAACTTCCATTCTGGAATGTCAAGAGGTTGGAGGAGACCAACTGGCCTTTGGCGTTCTGCCTTCACTCTTCTGCAGACATCACATTCATTCACGAATTGAGCAATCTCGCGCTTCATTCGAGTCCACCAATAAGCCTGCTTGAGGTCCTGATACATCTTCGTGCTCTCAGGGTGGATGGAGAGGTGAGAATTGTGAGCCTCGTTCATGATCACTTTGCGGAGGTCACCTTTGGGTACAACAATACGACCTTCGAAGAAGAGAGTGTCCTTGTCATCAAGGCGGTAGCACTTGTACTTGGGTTGACTCTTGGCAATCCCAATCTTCACCTTTTTCACCATAGCATCAAGAAGTTGGGCTTGGCAAATCTGGTCTTCCAAGGTAGGAGAGACTAGAAGGTTGGCGAGGAAACCTTGAGGAACAACTTGCAGATTAAGTTTGCGGAAAGCTTCACAAAGCTCGGGTTGATAAGGCTTGAGAATCAGACTGTTGCAATAAGCTTTTTTGCTCAATGCGTCACCAATCACATTGGCCTTGCCTGGAGTATACTCGATACTCGGATTATACTCTTGAATCATTTCGACCCATCGAGTTTGCCTGAGGTTGAGATTAGGCTGAGTGAAGATGTACTTGAGACTCTTGTGATCAGTGAAAATGTCCACTTTTCTTCCCAATAAGAGATGTCTCCAAGTCAAAAGAGCATGCACAACTGCCGCCAACTCGAGATCATGAGTGGGGTAGTTCTTCTCATTGGGCTTCAACTAGCGAGAGGTATAAGAAACAACTTTCTTCTCTTGCATCAATACTGCGCCAAGACCTTGGAGAGAGGCATCACAAAATACCTCGTATGGTTTGGATTCATCAGGCGGAGTCAGAACTGGAGCAGTGATCAATTTCTCTTTCAAGGTGTTGAAAGCAATGTCACACTCCGGAGACCAAACGTACTTGACGTGCTTCTGGAGAAGATTAGAGAGAGGCTTCGCGATCCTAGAAAAGTTTTCAACGAATCTTTGACAGTAGCTTGCGAGACCGAGGAAGCTACGGAGTTGCTTCACGTTCTGAGGAGGTTCCCAATTCACAATTGCAGACACCTTCTCAAGATTCACGGCAATGCCCTTGGCAGAGATTATATGGCCAAGATAAAGAACCTCATCGAGCCAAAATTCACACTTGGAGAACTTGGCGTAGAACTGATGTTCTCTGAGCTTATCAAGAACCAAACGCAAGTGCTTGGCATGGTCTTCCTTGTTCTTCGAGAACACCAGAATGTCATCGAGATAGACCAAAACGAAGTCATTGGTGTAGGTGTTGAAGATGAAGTTCATCATGCAAGAGAACGTCGGAGGAGCGTTGACGAGGCCAAAAGACATGACAGTGTATTCATATGAACCATAGCTTGTCCGGAAAGCCGTCTTGGGAATATCTTGCTCACGGATTCAAATCTGATGATAACCCATACGAAGATCAAGCTTGGAGAATACTGAAGGAAATATGCCCTAGAGGCAATAATAAAGTTATTATTTATTTCCTTATTTCATGATAAATGTTTATTATTCATGCTAGAATTATATTAATCGGAAACATAATACAAGTGTGAATACATAGACAAACAGAGTGTCACTAGTATACCTCTACTTGACTAGCTCGTTGATCAAAGATGGTTATGTTTCCTAACCATAGACATGAGTTGTCGTTTGATTAACGGGATCACATCATTAGGTAAATGATCTGATTGACATGACCCATTCCATTAGCTTAGCACCCGATCGTTTAGTATATTGCTATTGCTTTCTTCATGACTTATACATGTTCCTATGACTATGAGATTATGCAACTCCCGTTTGCCGGAGGAACACTTTGTGTGCTACCAAACGTCACAACGTAACTGAGTGATTATAAAGGTTCTCTACAGGTGTCTCCAAAGGTACATGTTGGGTTGGCGTATTTCGAGATTAGGATTTGTCACTCCGATTGTCGGAGAGGTATCTCTAGGCCCTCTCGGTAATGCACATCACTTAAGCCTTGCAAGCATTGCAACTAATGAGTTAGTTGCGAGATGATGTATTACGGAACGAGTAAAGAGACTTGCCGGTAACGAGATTGAACTAGGTATTGGATACCGACGATCGAATCCCAGGCAAGTAACATACTGATGACAAAGGGAACAACGTATGTTGTTATGCGGTCTGACCGATAAAGATCTTCGTAGAATATGTAGGAGCCAATATGAGCATCCAGGTTCCGCTATTGGTTATTGACCAGAGACATGTCTCGGTCATGTCTACATTGTTCTCGAACCGTAGGGTCCGCACGCTTAAGGTTTCGATGACAGTTATATTATGAGTTTATGAGTTTTGATGTACCAAAGGAGTTCGGAGTCTCGGATGGGATCGGGGACATGACGAGGAGTCTCGAAATGGTCGAGATGTAAAGATCGATATATTGGACGACTATATTCGGACATCGGAAAGGTTCCGAGTGATTCGGGTATTTTTCGGAGTACCGGAGAGTTACGGGAATTCGCCGGGGAGTATATGGGCCTTATTGGGCCATACGGGAATAGAGGAGAGAGGCCAAAAGGAAGGAGGCCTGCGCCCCCCCTCTGGTCCGAATTGGACAAGGGGCGCAGCCCCCTTTTCCTTCTTCCTCTCCCCCTCTTTCCCCTTCTCCTACTCCAACAAGGAAGGAGGGAGTCCTAGTCCCGGTGGGAGTAGGACTCCCCTTGGCGCGCCCCCTCCTAGGCCGACCGCCCCTCCCTCTTGCTCCTTTATATACGGGGGCAGGGGGGCACCCCATGACACACAAGTTGATCTTCATGATCGTTCCTTAGCCGTGTGCGGTGCCCCCTCCACCATATTCCACCTCGGTCATATTGTAGCGGTGCTTAGGCGAAGCCCTGCACAGTTGAACATCAAGATCGTCACCACGCCATCGTGCTGACGGAACTCCTCCCCGAAGCTTTGCTGGATCGGAGCCCGGGGAGCGTCATCGAGCTGAATATGTGCCAAGAACTCGGAGGTGCCGGAGTAACGGTGCTTGGATCCGTCGGATCGTGAAGACGTACGACTACATCAACCGCGTTGTGCTAATGCTTCCGCAGTCGGTCTACAAGGGTACGTAGATCACACTTTCCCCTCTCGTTGCTATGCATCACCATGATCTTGCGTGTGCGTAGGAATTTTTTTGAAATTACTACAAAACCCAACAGTTGCATCCGAGCCTAGGTTTTATGTGTTGATGTTATATGCATGAGTAGAACACAAGTGAGTTGTGGGTGATATAAGTCATACTGCTTACCAGCATGTCATACTTTGGTTCGGCGGTATTGTTGGACGAAGTGGCCCGGACCGACATTACGCGTACGCTTACGCGAGACCGGTTCTCCCGACGTGCTTTGCACAAAGGTGGCTAGCGGGTGACAGTTTCTCCAACTTTAGTTGAACCGAGTGTGGCTATGCCCGGTCCTTGCGAAGGTTAAAACAGCACCAACTTGACAAACTATCGTTGTGGTTTTGATGCGTAGGTAAGATTGGTTCTTGCTTAAGCCCGTAGCAGCCACGTAAAACTTGCAACAACAAAGTAGAGGACGTCTAACTTGTTTTTGCAGGGCATGTTGTGATGTGATATGGTCAAGACATGATGCTAAATTTTATTGTATGAGATGATCATGTTTTGTAACCGAGTTATCGGCAACTGGCAGGAGCCATATGGTTGTCGCTTTATTGTATGCAATGCAATCACGCTGTAATGCTTTACTTTATCACTAAGCGGTAGTGATAGTCGTGGAAGCATGAGATTGGCGAGATGACAACGATGCTACGATGGAGATCAAGGTGTCGCGCCGGTGACGATGGTGATCACGACGGTGCTTCGAGGATGGAGATCACAAGCACAAGATGATGATGGCCATATCATATCACTTATATTGATTGCATGTGATGTTTATCTTTTATGCATCTTATCTTGCTTAGATTGAGGGTAGCATTATAAGATGATCTCTCACTAATTATCAAGAAGTGTTCTCCCTGAGTATGCACCGTTGCGAAAGTTCTTCGTGCTGAGACACCACGTGATGATCGGGTGTGATAGGCTCTACGTTCAAATACAACGGGTGCAAAACACTTGCACACGCGGAATACTCAGGTTATACTTGACGAGCCAAGCATATACAGATATGGCCTCGAAACACGGAGACCGAAAGGTCGAGCGTGAATCATATAGTAGATATGATCAACATAGTGATGTTCACCAATGAAACTACTCCATCTCACGTGATGATCGGACATGGTTTAGTTGATTTGGATCACGTAATCACTTAGAGGATTAGAGGGATGTCTATCTAAGTGGGAGTTCTTAAGTAATATGATTAATTGAACTTAAATTTATCATGAACTTAGTGATGGGGTTATGTACCTAGGGTAGGGTCATGGACCTGATCTAAGTACCTTACCCAAGGACACCCTCAGAAGAAGTCGCCTTCCAGTCGACTAACGAGGGACACACTCGACTGACTTGAAGGACTCGACCACGAAGACTCACTCGACCACCAGAAGGTCAAGAGGCACTCTGCACTGCAACGGCCTGTAATCAAGTAGACTTTATGATAGTAAAGGCACTTTATGTGGGGCGTTACCAGTAACGCCCCAGACTTAACTCACCTTAAACCCTCTCCTACGTGGGCTGGTTGGGGTCCTGGCGCACTCTATATAAGCCACCCCCTCCACAGGCAGAAGGGTTCGGCACCTTGTAACTCATATACTCACAATCCACTCGACCGCCTCCGGGCTCCGAGACGTAGGGCTGTTACTTCCTCCGAGAAGGGCCTGAACTCGTACATCCTTTGTGCTTACAACCTCTCCATAGCTAAGACCTTGCCTCTCAATACCTACCCCCCACTCTACTGTCAGGCTTAGAACCACGACAGTTGGCGCCCACCGTGGGGCCGGTGTTTTGGCGATTTTGTGGAGAAGTTGCAATTCTTCCGAGTACTTTCATCATGGTGTCTGTTGGAGTTTTGGTCGGGGGTCAAGAGATCCGTCTCGGCACTCTCACCTTCATCGCCGACGACTCCGCGTGGCTCCACGAGGCTCCACTCGACGTTGATGCGCTCCCCGTCCGCGGTGCGATGCATTTTCGTGCATATGTCCGCGGCGTTCTGCTGCGGCAACCGTCGACCCAGTATCGGTCGGCTCCTCCATCGTCCACCCTCCCGGTATTCCGCCGGCGCAAGCGCTCGGGCCGGTCGAGGCTTCAGCGATGGGTGAGGCACGCGGTGGCTCGCCAATCGGCCACCACCCAAGTTGCGGCAATCGAGCCCGACGAACCTCTCTACGGCTTGTTCGATCAGTCGACTGGCTCCGTAGAGACTGCATCCGAGTGCGGTAGCAGTGATCCAGCGGCGGAAATCTTGATGGTCGACGGGCCCCACAGTCCTCCTGGCTTCGCCCGTGGTGGTGGAGCAGGTGACGGCGGCGACCCTACACGAGGCTACGAAGAGTACCAGCCCGAGCCACTCGACTCTCTGCAAAGAGAGGAACTTCGCCGCAGGAACAAGGATCCCCTGCATATTCCCATCGCAGGAGAAACCCCCGAGGCTCGTGCCTTGGAGGAGGCGCGTCTGGCCAATTTGGCCGAGCGCACTCGACTGGAGAATCTTCAGCGAGCACTCGACGAGCGCGCGCGGCAACGAGTTCCCGACACCAGTCGACGTCAACTCTTCCCGCCAACTCAGGTATATCGAACCCCAATTCAGAATTTAGCAGCTGCGACCCGTATAGCAGAGTCCATCCAGCCTTCGCAGTCGGAAGCTGGCAGAGGTTTGCTGCAGATCAGGGATCTGCTCCGGGCAGCAGGAGATCAGGATTCAGCCGTATCTCAGTTGCGCAACAGAATTCACAGTCGATCCGTCACTGTGAATACGGTTCAGTCGGCTCACAGCCCCAGATCGCCTCCACGGCGTGAAGGGCGCGAGAATCGGCGAGATCAATATGGCGACAGACTCGACCGAGATGATAGGCGTCGAGTGCCCTATTCCCCTCCGAGGGGTGGGTCTTACGCTCCTCGGCAGCCAGATGATAGGCGTCAGTACAGTACAGGGCGTAGGGTTCCAGTCGACCCCAGAGAACCAGGCTTCGACGTGCGATCCATTATCGTGCAAGGGTTGGTTGACCGGAACAGAGCCCATCGAGGTGGACTCGACAGAGATGTACCCACAAGCAGTCGAGTGCATGTTTCTGGTCCTGAATGTTTCAGCAGAGCTATCAGAGCCGCAGTTATCCCTCCCAATTTCAGGTTGGCAACAGGAGTCAGCAAGTTCACTGGTGAGTCTAAGCCTGAAACTTGGCTTGAAGACTACCGAGTGGTAGTTCAGATTGGTGGTGGGAACGACGAGGTGGCCATGAAGCATTTGCCCCTCATGTTGGAAGGTTCTGCCAGGGCATGGTTGACTCAATTACCTCCTAGCAGCATTTACACTTGGGAAGATCTGTCCCGAGTGTTCGTCAGGACGTTTGAAGGAACTTGCAAGCGACCAGCTGGATTGATAGAGTTGCAAGTCTGCGTGCAGAAAACTAATGAGACTCTCAGAGAGTATATTCAGAGGTGGATCACTTTGCACCACACTGTGGAGAATGTGTCTGATCATCAGGCAGTCTGCGCCTTCAAAGATGGTGTCAAGAACAGAGAACTGAGTTTGAAGTTTGGTCGAACCGGTGACATGACCTTGAGTCGGATGATGGAGATTGCTACCAAGTACGCCAACGGCGAAGAAGAAGACCGACTCCGAAGCGGCAAGCACAAGCCGAGTCAGTCGGAAAAAGGAAACACCAGTCGGAAACAGAAGCGGAAGGCTGAACCGGCAGCTCCTGGAGAGGCTCTGGCTGTGACTCAAGGAAAGTTTAAGGGGAAACCAAAAGGATCCTGGAACCCCAAGAAGGTAAAGGATAAAGAAGGGAACGACGTGATGGATATGCCATGTCACATTCACACGAAGAAAGACGAAGAGGGGAATATCATTTACCCGAAGCACACCACTCGCCAATGTCGACTCCTGATCCAGCAGTTTCAGGGAAAACAGTCTAAGGACAAGGAGAAGGAGTTGGACAAGGCCGAAGACAAGGAGGACAGTGAGGAAGGATATCCGCATATCAACTCCACTCTGATGATCTTTGCAGATGTGGAAAGCAGAAGTCGACTGAAAGTGATTAACCGAGAGGTGAACATGGTTGCCCCCGCAAAAGCAAATTATCTGAAGTGGTCTCAAACACCCATCACATTCGACCAATCTGATCACCTGACTCATATTGCCACCCCTGGGAGGCAAGCTTTGGTGGTCGACCCAGTTGTCGAAGGCACTCGACTGACAAAGGTGCTGATGGATGGTGGAAGTGGGCTGAACTTATTGTATGCAGACACATTGAAAGGTATGGGCATTCCGATGTCCCGACTGAGCACTAGTAACATGAGCTTTCATGGAGTTATACCAGGGAAGAAGGCCGAGTCACTCGGCCAGATAGCTTTGGACGTGGTGTTTGGTGATTCGAAGCATTTTCGCAAAGAAAAGTTGACGTTTGAGGTCGTGGATTTTCAGAGTGCATATCATGCCATTTTGGGGAGACCAGCTTACGCACGATTTATGGCTCGACCATGCTACGTGTACCTCAAATTGAAGATGCCCGGCCCCAAAGGAGTGATCACTGTCACCGGTGATCGGAAAAAGGTAGAAGAGTGCTTTCAGAAGGGCTCCAAGATCGCCGATTCCCAGGTGACAGCGGTCGAGTTCGAAGAATATAAGCAAAACGCAGATCCGAGTGACTTGCTGCGATCCAAGAAGCCCGCCACAGAGTCTGCATTCCAGTCGTCCGGTGAGATGAAGCCTGTTCACATTCACCCGACCGACCCCGAAGCAGCTCCGACCCGCATCTCCACGACACTCGACCCAAAATAGGAAGAAGCGCTCATCCAGTTCCTCCGTGAGAACTGGGACATTTTTGCATGGAAGCCCACTGACATGCCAGGTGTTCCCAGGGGACTGGCTGAGCATCGCCTAAGAGTCGACTCATCTGCAAAACCAGTCAAAGAGCATCTTCGGCGGTCCGCCGTCCAGAAGAGAAAAGCCATTGGCGAAGAAGTGGCTCGACTGTTGGCGGCAGGATTTATCCGAGAGATATACCACTCCGAGTGGCTCGCTAATGTCGTCATGGTTCCTAAGAAGGACAAGTCGCTCCGAATGTGCATTGATTTCAAGCACATCAACCGGGCCTGCCCGAAAGATCATTTTCCTCTCCCTCGCATAGATCAAATTGTTGACTCGACCGCAGGATGTGAGAGGTTATCTTTTTTAGATGCCTACTCCGGGTACCACCAGATCCGTCTGTACGGGCCCGACGAGGTAAAAACAGCTTTCATCACTCCATTCGGGTGCTTCTGCTATATCACCATGCCATTCGGCCTCAAGAATGCCGGGGCCACATTCATGCGAATGATTCAGAAGTGTCTACTCACTCAAATCAGTCGGAATGTGGAAGCTTATATGGATGATATTGTTGTCAAGTCACGAAAAGGTTCCGACCTGCTCGCTGACCTCGCCGAAACATTTGCCAACCTCAGAAGGTATGATATCAAGCTCAATCCATCGAAGTGCACATTTGGAGTTCCTGGTGGCAAGTTACTCGGTTTTCTCGTTTCCGAACGGGGAATCGACGCTAACCCAGAGAAGATTGGCACTATTCTCCGAATGAAACGCCCTGTGCGAGTGCACGATGTCCAGAAGCTTACTGGATGCTTGGCCGCATTAAGTCGATTCATCTCACGACTCGGTGAAAAGGCATTGCCTCTTTATCGACTGATGAAGTAGACAGACAAGTTCGAGTGGACTCCAGAAGCTGATGCAGCATTTGCCGAGCTAAAAGCTCTGCTCTCCACCCAGCCGGTGCTTGCTGCTCCAATCAGCAAAGAGCCTCTGTTGCTCTATATCGCAGCCACAGGACAAGTCGTCAGTACCGTGCTAACGGTCGAGCGGGAAGAAGAAGGAAAAGCCCTCAAAGTTCAGCGCCCAGTGTATTATTTGTCTGAAGTCTTGACTCCATCCAAGCAGAGATATCCTCATTATCAGAAGCTTGTATATGGAATATACATGACCACAAAGAAGGTTGCTCATTATTTCTCTAATCATTCCATCACAGTCGTCAGCGACGCTCCACTATCAGAGATTTTGCACAATAGGGATGCAACTGGTCGAGTGGCCAAATGGGCGATTGAACTTCTTCCCCTTGATATCAAGTTTGAGGCAAAGAAAGCCATTAAGTCCCAGGCAATAGCAGATTTCCTTGCCGAGTGGATTGAACAGCAGCAGCCGACTGAAGTTCACTCGGAGCATTGGACCATGGTTTTTGATGGCTCTAAGATGTTGAATGGTTCCGGTGCTGGGGTTGTCCTGGTTTCCCCCAGAGGAGATAAGCTCAGATATGTGCTCCAGATTCACTTTGATTCCTCCAACAATGAGGTAGAATATGAAGCCCTCTTATATGGGTTGCGCATGGCCATTTCACTCGGCGTCCGTCGCCTGATGGTCTATGGCGACTCGGATTTAGTGGTCAATCAGGTGATGAAAGAGTGGGACGTGAGAAGCCCAGCCATGACTGGATACTGCAGTGCAGTGAGGAAGCTGGAAAAGAAGTTCGAGGGGTTGGAGCTCCATCATATACCCCGACTGAAAAATCAAGCAGCTGATGATCTAGCAAAGATAGGTTCCAAGAGAGAAGCCATTCCGAGTGGTGTGTTCTTGGAGCATATACACACTCCGTCAGTCAAAGAGGATCCTTTCACCGAAGAAACTCCACAGCCCAAGAGTGCCACAGATCCGACTGAAGTTGAAGTCCCAGCGGTGGTCGACTTGATCATGGAGGTTTTGGTGGTCATTCCCGACTGGACGATTCCGTATGTCACATATATCCTGAGGAAAGAGCTCCCGGAGGATGAGGAAGAGGCTCGACAGATCGTCCGTCGATCTAAGGCCTTTACCGTAATCAAAGGACAATTATACAGAGAAAGCGCGACTGGAGTTGTTCAGAAGTGCATAACACCAGAAGAAGGTCGACTCATCCTCAATGATATTCACTCGGGGACCTGTGGTCATCATGCGTCCTCTCGGACCATCGTGGCCAAAGCATACCGAGCCGGATTTTACTGGCCAAAGGCGAATGAGATGGCAAAAGAGATAGTGGATAAGTGCGAGGGATGTCAATTCTACTCGAATATGTCACACAAGCCTGCGTCGGCTCTGAAGACCATTCCACTCGTCTGGCCTTTCGCAGTATGGGGATTGGACATGGTCGGTCCTTTGAGAACAGGACGAAGTGGCTTCACGCATGTACTGGTGGCAGTCGACAAGTTCACCAAGTGGATCGAGGCTAAACCAATCAAGAGCCTTGACACCGGTACTGCTGTTAGCTTCATCAGGGAACTAATATTCAGATATGGAGTCCCACACAGCATCATTACGGATAATGGGTCG
>NC_041380.1:161212260-161241676 GCF_002162155.2 Triticum dicoccoides | reverse complement strand
CAAAATCCTACCGAGTGTAGAGCAACCCTCTCACTCGGAGGCTTAGCTGCAGTCCAAGCACTCGCCTAAGTTACAAAAATCCTACCGAGTGTAGAGCAACCCTCTCACTCAGGGGCTTAGCTGCAGTCCAAGCATTCGCCTAAGTTATCAAAATCCTACCGAGTGTAGAGCAACCCTCTCACTCGGGGGCTTAGCTGCAGTCCAAGCACTCGCCTAAGTTATCAAAATCCTACCGAGTGTAGAGCAACCCTCTCACTCGGAGGCTTAGCTGCAGTCCAAGCACTCGCCTAAGTTATCGAAATCCTGCCGAGTGAAGAGTAAACCTCTCACTCGGGGGCTTAGCTGCAGCCCAGTGCTCGCCTAAGTGGACTGAAGAATAAGTCGATTGCAGTAAAGGCGCCTTGCTTTGAACCTGCAAAAGACATTTCGAGCCAAAGGCAATCATATTCAAGCACCAAATTCAAGTTTGAATCGATATCTAAAGGAACCGAGAGTGCTCAGGCATTAAGCCTGTTAAAGTTTATCGGTTACAATTCCACTCGGCATACCGAGGCAAATTTAAAAGCGTCTAGCCAGAAGAAGTTTTTTACCCCTCCTGTGGAGGGCTAGAAGGAGCAACGAATTCATCAAGGTCAATTCCGTCGGCGATCCGAGTGGCAGCTGCAAGGAAAGTTTCCATAAAGGACCTGAAGTCGTGCTTCTTGGTATTGGCCACCCGAAGGGCCGCCAGCTTCTCTTCTCGTGCATCCTTATAGTGGACTCGGGCAAGACACAGAGCAACATCTGCACCACACCGAGCCGAGGACTTCTTCCATTCCTGCACTCGACCAGGGATCGTGTTCAACCGGGCCATCAGCGATTCAAGGTCATTCTGAAGTGTCTCCTCAGGCCAAAGCGTCGAGTCGATGCGAGATGTGGCGGCCTTCAGCCTTGCGAGATAGCCCACGACAGCTGCAACACGGGACTCCAGTCGGAGAACATCCATGGCAACTTCATCGTTCACCGGAGAATTGACGGGGTCGAGGTTTGGCTCCAGCCGGCTAGTTTCTTCTTCAAAGTTTTGACAAAATTCTGCAAGGGTGATCACTAAGTCAAGGAGATGGTCGAATGGAAAAATCACAATTGGAAATGTCTGCCAAGCATAGAGGTTTACCTTCAAGCATAAGAAACAGCTTCTTGGCAAGTCCACTCAGGAAGGCCTCCAGATCTGTTTTCTTCTCAGTCAATTTGGCGACTTGGTCGGTCAGGGCAGCTTTATCAGTTTTCAGTCGACTGACCTCCTTGTTGGCAATCCCAAGAGCAGCTTTCAGATTGGTATTGTCTTGTTCGAGCTTGGTGACTGAAGCTAACTTCTCGTCAGCAAGCTTGATCTTCTCAGCTAGCTCAAGGTCTTTCTTCTGTTGGGCCTCCCTTACCTTACCTGCAAGTTACAGCAAGATCAGATTTTGAAACAAGCAAGGGGAAAAGCAGTCGTCAGGGTCTCACCAAACATACCTTCGGTCTCCTCCTTTGCCTTTGTCAGCTTCTCCTGAACCAGCTTCAAGCTCAGCTCAACTTGAGTATGCTTGTGTTCCAGCTCTGAGTAGCGAGCCACAAGATCACAAGAGTTTTGCGAAGAACCAATCGACTAAATGTCAAATTTAATTCACTTCCGAGTGAAAAAAGGGAAAAACTCACGTTTCTAAGACTACAGCCGAATACAAGCATTCGACCATAGTCTCGGGGACTACACCCAGTGGCTGCACTCAGCGTGCCCCCACTAATCCTGTTGAAGACAAAGTCGACCAGTCGACCTCAAAAAAAAAGATGTATTCTCTAAGACTGTGATCAACTGCAAGCAGTTGACCACAGTCTCGGGGACTACACCCAGTGGGTGCACTCAGCGTGCCCCCACCGGTTTGTGAAATCCAGTCGACATAGTCGATTGACAGAAAAATTGACATCATAAAGCCTAAGGCCGACTGCCAACAGTCGACCTTAGCCTTGGGGACTACACCCAGCGGGTGCACTCAGCGTGCCCCCGCTAACACGGAGTTTTATCGACACACCCAGTGGGTGACTACTATAAATTCCGGAAAAGAAAAGTTTTTGGTAGCATATCCAGCAGAACAAACAGCGGTCGACTGACCTGGACATTGCTTTGGAGGGCAGAACTGGCGTCATAAGCCGCCTGACTCGCATCCCGGATGGTCTTCAGCTGCTCCATCATGATTCCCGCTTGGCGTATCGCCTCCTTCGCTGCGCCGGCTTGGTCCTCTGGGACGTGGTGCATCGTGAAGAGGGAGGGCTGCTGAGCACTCGTCAATGGATCTGCGAAGGACACCGTGTGTCGAGTGATGTTCTCTTCCTCCACAGTCAGAATCTCGGGCGCCGTCACATCCTGAGGCACCTTACTGGCGGACGTTTTCCGACTCCTCCTGCGCTTCAGCGGCTCTTCATCCTCATCATCATTAGGGAGATTGATAACAGTATTGGGTGGAGCTACAGAGAAAGATCAGGATCAGAGATCGCGAGTCAGTCGACTAAGAATAGCGTTAAGAATACAGT
Source organism: Triticum dicoccoides (assembly GCF_002162155.2). Classification (NCBI taxonomy): domain Eukaryota; kingdom Viridiplantae; phylum Streptophyta; class Magnoliopsida; order Poales; family Poaceae; genus Triticum; species Triticum dicoccoides. The sequence goes on along the minus strand of NC_041380.1, from coordinate 161,239,129 downwards.
ACCTGGGTTCGAAGTTGCTGCGTCCTCCATCTCGTGGTCATCAGCCCGGGCCGAGGTTTCAGAAGTAGCAGCACTGCAACTCCAAAGGATCAGTCGACTAACTTCAGCGTCGACCAGAGACAAAGTTCACACAAAATAAGAAAATATGAGCAGCACGGTTACCCTGATATGGTGGGGATGGACACCTTCATCTTCGGCAGGAGCTTGATCGGCTTCGACGAGGCCGCCCTGGGCTGCTTCGGCGCCTTTTCAGTCGGCACTGGAGAGGTGGTCCGAGGGCGCTTGGTCGACTGAGTGGCGGTCGCAACCCCCTTACCACGTTCGGTCGAAGGGTCGTGGACAAGCTTCGACCGCCTTTCTGAGCGCGGTGGTACGACCTCCTCCTCCTCTTCTTCCTCGTCCTCGACGTCATCTTCATCACCGTCATCATCATCATCGTCGTCATCATCCTCTGCAACATCCGAGTCCCATTCCTCCTCTTCCTGGCTCTCGCCCCCGCTCGCCTCGCCCTCCTCAGTCGAAGCTTGTGCCCCATTGGGCATCGAGTACAGCTCGGTGAGGGCCTAGCAGATGTCCAGACAAGGATCAGTCGACCAGTCGGCAGGGTAAACAGAAATGAATGCGACAAGAGCGCAGTGGAGAGCAGGGCAAGTGTACCTTGTTTGGGTCGCTGTTGTGGTCGAGTGGAGGAATCCTTCTGGCTCCGCGTGGGTTATCCTTATTTCCGGTAACGGCTACCATCCATCTTTCCAGAGTGACGTCGTCGACTGCTTCTGGATGGACTCTAGTCTCGTCTTCGGTCCCACAGTACAACCACATGAAGTGGCTCCGGAACTGAAGGGGCTGGATGCGACGCTTGAGGAAGACCTCCAGGAGGTCCATGCCCGTCACACCCTCCCGAACCAACTGCACCACGCGCTCCATCAACATCTTCACGTCAGCTTTCTCCTCCGGAATCAGCTTCAGAGGGGAGGGCTTGTTCACTCGGTCCATGGTAAACGGAGGGAGTCCACTCGACTGCCCTGGCGTCGACTGGACCTGGCAGTAGAACCAAGTCGACTGCCAGCCTCTGACGGACTCGGGAAAGGTCATGGGCGGGAAGGTGATCTTATTCCTCACCTGGATCCCCAGGCCCCCACACATTTGGACAACTCGGGTTCTCTCATCACCTGGGCTCGCCTTCTTCACGGTCTGAGAGCGACACGTGAATATATGTTTGAACAAACCCCAGTGCGGTCGACAGCCCAAGAAACCCTCACACATGGACACGAATGCAGCAAGATAGGCAATGGAGTTTGGGGTAAAGTGGTGGAGCTGCGCTCCGAAGAAATTCAAGAAGCCACGGAAGAAAACACTCGGCGGCAAAGAAAACCCACGATCAACATGGGTGGCCAAAAGCACACACTCACCCTCTTCAGGATGAGGCTGCCACTCCTTCCCCGGAAGCCTCGCAGCTCCGTGAGGGATCAAGCCCTAGCTGGCCATGTCGAGGAGGTCATTCTCTGTGATGGTCGACTGGATCCAGTCTCCTTGGACCCAGCCTTCGGCAGGCGGGATCTGGACGAGGACCCTCTGCGGCTGGTGGATCTCCCCTTCGCCTTCTCCGACGCCGACGCCTTGTTTGCGCGCTCCAGCGCCGCCGTCTTATCCTTGGCCATGGTCGCCGGTGAGATGCGCGAAGGGAAGTGGTGCGGGGGCGAGAGCGAGCACGCTGGGCGGGGAAGAAGGAAGCAGAGAGAGGGAGAGAATGCTGAGGCGCAGCACAGAAATCCTCGCCGGGCACATTTATAAGGTCCCTTCCGAGTGGATGACAGGTGGGCCCGTCGATCTAATCATATCTGGGAGCAGTTATGCAGACGGGATACGTGGCGAAAAAGGCGGCGCGGAGATCGAGGCGTCTATGCCCCGTCCCATCCGAACGCCGCGGTCCACCCCGCTTCGCGCGCGTCCCCAAATTTCACATCCCGCGGAATCCGCGAACAGCAAATCAGTTTGTCAGACGCGGTGTTTCCGGCGATCCGTCGCTCGGAGATCGTCGAAGCCCGAAAGATCACTCGATGCAAAAATAGAATGGATCGAGTCGACTGAAGGCGAATTGCTCCCTATCGATGAAGAGATTCTTTGGTCCAGGACAACGCACGACCAGGGCACAAAGGTTAATCGGAAACGACATCAACTCCTTCCTCACTCGAAGCCTCAATCCATTCGGGGGCTAATGATGGGGTTATGTACCTAGGGTAGGGTCATGGACCTGATCTAAGTACCTTACCCAAGGACACCCTCAGAAGAAGTCGCCTTCCAGTCGACTAACGAGGGACACACTCGACTGACTTGAAGGACTCGACCACGAAGACTCACTCGACCACCAGAAGGTCAAGAGGCACTCTGCACTGCAACGGCCTGTAATCAAGTAGACTTTATGATAGTAAAGGCACTTTATGTGGGGCGTTACCAGTAATGCCCCAGACTTAACTCACCTTAAACCCTCTCCTACGTGGGCTGGCTGGGGTCCTGGCGCACTCTATATAAGCCACCCCCCTCCACAGGCAGAAGGGTTCGGCACCTTGTAACTCATATACTCATAATCCACTCGACCGCCTCCGGGCTCCGAGACGTAGGGCTGTTACTTCCTCCGAGAAGGGCCTGAACTCGTACATCCTTTGTGCTTACAACCTCTCCATAGCTAAGACCTTGCCTCTCAATACCTACCCCCACTCTACTGTCAGGCTTAGAACCACGACACTTAGTCCTGGTAGTATTTTGCAAATTATGTTGTAGATCAATAGCTCGCGTTGTTGATTCCCTGTGTTTATTTTGATATGTTCCTAGAGAAAATTGTGTTGAAAGATGTTAGTAGCAATGATGCGGATTGGATCTGTGATCCGAGGTTTATCCTCATTGCTGCACAGAAGAATTATGTCCTTGATGCACCGCTAGGTGACGGACCTATTGCAGGAGCAGATGTAGACGTTATGAACGTTTGGCTAGCTCAATATGATGACTACTTGATAGTTTAGTGCACCATGCTTAATGGCTTAGAATCAGGACTTCAAAGACGTTTTGAACGTCATGGAGCATATGAGATGTTCCAGGAGTTGAAGTTAATATTTCAAGCAAATACCCGAGTTGAGAGATATGAAGTCTCCAACAAGTTCTATAGCTAAAAGATGGAGGAGAATCGCTCAACTAGTGAGCATGTGCCCAGATTGTCTGAGTACTACAATCGCTTGAATCAAGTGGGAGTTAATCTTCCAGATAAGATAGTGATTGACAAAATTCTCTAGTCACCATCACCAAGTTAGTAGAACTTCATGATGAACTATGATATGCAAGGGATAACGGAAATGATTCCCAAGCTCTTCGTAATGCGGAAATTGACGAAGGTAGAAATCGAGAAAAACATCAAGTGTTGATGGTAGACAAGACCACTAGTTTCAAGAAAAGGGCAGAGGGAAGAAGGGAAACTTCAAGAAGAACAGCAAGAAAGTTGCTGCTCAAGTGAAGAAGCCCAAGTCTGGTCCTAAGCCTGAGACTAAGTGTTTCTACTGCAAAGGGACTGGTCACTGGAAGCGGAACTACCCCAAGTGATTGGCAGATAAGAAGGATGGCAAAGTGAACATAAGTATATTTGATATACATGTTATTGATGTGTACTTTACTAGTGTTTATAGCAACCCCTCAGTATTTGATACTAGTTCAGTTGCTAAGACTAGTAACTCGAAACGGGAGTTGCAGAATAAACAGAGACTAGTTAAGGGTGAAGTGATGATGTGTGTTGGAAGTGGTTCCAAGATTGATATGATCATCATTGCACACTCCCTATACTTTCGGGATTAGTGTTGAACCTGAATAAGTGTTATTTGGTGTTTGTGTTAAGCATGAATATGATTTGATCATGTTTATTGTAATACGGTTATTCATTTAAGTAAGAGAATAAATTGTTGTTCTGTTTACATGAATAAAACCTTATATGGTTACACACCCAATGAAAATAGTTCGTTGGATCTCGATCGTAGTGATACACATAATCATAATATTGAAACCAAAAGATGCAAAGTTAATAATGATAGTGCAACTTATTTGTAGCACTGCCGTTTAGGCCATATTGGTGTAAAGCGCATGAAGAAACTCCATGCTGATAGGATTTTGGAATCACTTGATTATGAATCACTTGATGCTTGCGAACCATGCCTCATGGGCAAGATGACTAAGACTCCGTTCTCCGAAGCGAGCAACTGACTTATTGGAAATAATACATACTGATGTATGCGGTCCGATGAGTGTTAAGGCTCACGGCAAGTATCGTTATTGTCTGAACTTCACAGATGATTTGAGCAGATATGGGTATATCTACTTGATGAAACATAGGTCTGAAACATTTGAAAGGTTCAAAGAATTTCAGAGTGAAGTGGAAAATCATCGTAACAAGAAAATAAGGTTTCTACGATCTGATCGCGGAGACAAATATTTGAGTTACGAGTTTGGTCTTCAATTAAAACAATGTGGAATAGTTTCACAAACTCATGCCACCTGGAACACCATAGCATAATGGTGTGTCCGAACGTCATAACCGTACTTTATTGGATATAGTGCAATCTATGATGTTTCTTACTGATTTACCACTATCATTTTGGGGTCATGCATTAGAGACGGCTGCATTCACGTTAAATAGGGCACCATCAAAATCCGTTGAGACGGCGCCTTATGAACTGTGGTTTGGCAAGAAACCAAAGTTGTCGTTTCTTAAAGTTTGGGGTTGCGATGCTTATATGAAAAGGTTTCATCCTGATAAGCTCAAACCCAAATCGGAGAAATGTGTCTTCATAGGATACCCAAAGGAGACAGTTGGGAACACCTTCTATCACAGATCCGAAGGCAAGTTATTCGTTGTTGAGAATGGATCCTTTCCAGAAAAGGAGTTTCTCTCGAAAGAAGTGAGTGGGAGGAAAGTAGAACTTGATAAGGTAATTGTACCATCTCCCTTATTGGAAAGTAGTTCATCACAGAAATCTGTTCTTGTGACTACTACACCAATTAGTGAGGAAGCTAATGATGATGATCATGTAACTTCAGATCAAGTTACTACCGAATCTCGTAGGTAAACCAGAGTGAGATCCGCACCAGAGTGGTACGGTGATCCTGTTCTGGAAGTCATGTTACTAGACCATGACGAACTTGCGAACTATGAAGAAGCGATGGTGAGCCCAGATTCCGCAAAATGGCTTGAGGCCATGAAATCTGAGATGGGATCCATGTATGAGAACAAAGTATGGACTTTGGTTGACTTGCCCGATGATCGGCAAGCCATAGAAAATAAATGGATCTTCAAGAGGAAGACGGACGCTGATAGTAGTGTTACTATCTATAAAGCTGGAATTGTCGCAAAAGGTTTTCGACAAAGTTCAAGGTGTTGACTATGATGAGATTTTCGCACTCGTATCGATGCTTAAAAGTCTGTCCAAATCATGTTAGCAATTGCCGCATTTTATGAAATCTGGCAAATGGATAACAAAACTGCAATCCTTAATGGATTTCTTAAAGTAAGAGTTGTATATGATGCAACCAAAAGGTTTTGTCAATCCTAAAGGTGCTAACAAAATAAGCAAGCTCCAGCGATCCATCTATGGACTGGTGCAAGCATCTCGGAGTTGGAATATACGCTTTGATAAGTTGATCAAAGCATATAGTTTTATACAGACTTACGGTGAAGCCTGTATTTACAAGAAAGTGAGTGGGAGCACTACAGCATTTCTGATAAGTATATGTGAATGACATATTGTTGATCGGAAATAATGTAGAATTATTCTGCAAAGCATAAAGGAGTGTTTGAAAGGAATTTTTCAAAGAAATACCTCGGTGAAGCTGCTTACATATTGAGCATCAAGACCTATACAGATAGATCAAGACGCTTGATAAGTTTTTTTTCAATGAGTACATACCTTGACGAGATTTTGAAGTAGTTCAAAATGGAACAGTCAAAGAAAGAGTTCTTGCCTGTGTTACAAGGTGTGAAAGTGAGTAAGACTCAAAGCCCGTCCACGGCAGAAGATAGAAAGAGAATGAAAGTCATTCCCTATGCCTCGGCCATAGGTTTTATAAAGTATGCCATGCTGTGTACCAGATCTATTGTATACCCTACCACTGAGTTTGGCAAGGGAGTACAATAGTGATCTAGGAGTAGATCACTGGACAACGGTCAAATTATCCTTAGTGGAATAAGGATGTGTTTCTCGATTATGGAAGTGACAAAAGGTTCGTCGTAAAGGGTTACGTCGATGCGAGTTTTGACACTAATCTAGATGAATCTAAGTCTCAATCTAGATACATATTGAAAGTGGGAGCAATTAGCTAGAGTAGCTCTGTGCAGAGCATTGTTGACATAAATATTTGCAAAATACTTACGGATCTGAATATAACAAACCCGGTGACTAAAATTATCTCACAAGCAAAACATGATCACACCTTAGTACTCTTTGGGTGTTAATCACATAGCGATGTGAACTAGATTACTGACTCTAGTAAACCCTTTGGGTGTTGGTCACATATCGATGTGGACTATGGGTGTTAATCACATGGTGATGTGAACTATTGCTGTTAGATCACATGGCGATTATTGACTCTAGTGCAAGTGGGAGACTGAAGGAAATATGCCCTAGAGGCAATAATAAAGTTATTATTTATTTCCTTATTTCATGATAAATGTTTATTATTCATGCTAGAATTGTATTAACCGGAAACATAATACATGTGTGAATACATAGACAAACAGAGTGTCACTAGTATGCCTCTACTTGACTAGCTCGTTGATCAAAGATGGTTATGTTTCCTAACCATAGACATGAGTTGTCATTTGATTAACGGGATCACATCATTAGGTGAATGATCTGATTGACATGACCCATTCCATTAGCTTAGCACCCGATCGTTTAGTATGTTGCTATTGCTTTCTTCATGACTTATACATGTTCCTATGACTATGAGATTATGCAACTCCCGTTTGCCGGAGGAACACTTTGTGTGCTACCAAACGTCACAACGTAACTGGGTGATTATGAAGGTTCTCTACAGGTGTCTCCAAAGGTACATGTTGGGTTGGTGTATTTCGAGATAAGGATTTGTCACTCCGATTGTCGGAGAGGTATCTCTGGGCCCTCTCGGTAATGCACATCACTTAAGCCTTGCAAGCATTGCAACTAATGAGTTAGTTGCGAGATGATGTATTACGGAACTAGTAAAGAGACTTGCCAGTAACAAGATTGAACTAGGTATTGGATACCGACGATCGAATCCCGAGCAAGTAACATACCGATGACAAAGGGAACAGCGTATGTTGTTATGCGGTCTGACCGATAAAGATCTTCGTAGAATATGTAGGAGCCAATATGAGCATCCAGGTTCCGCTATTGGTTATTGACCAGAGACATGTCTCGGTCATGTCTACATTGTTCTCGAACCGTAGGGTCCGCACGCTTAAGGTTTCGATGATAGTTATATTATGAGTTTATCAGCTTTGATGTACCGAAGGAGTTCGGAGTCTCGGATGGGATCGGGGACATGACGAGGAGTCTCGAAATGGTCGAGACGTAAAGATCGATATATTGGACGACTATATTCGGACATCGGAAAGGTTCCGAGTGATTCGGGTATTTTTTGGAGTACCGGAGACTTACGGAATTTCGCCGGGGAGTATATGGGCCTTATTGGGCCATACGGGAATAGAGGAGAGAGGCCAAAAGGAAGGAGGCCTGCGCCCCCCTCTGGTCCGAATTGTACAAGGGGCGCAGCCCCCTTTTCCTTCTTCCTCTCCCCCTCTTTCCCCTTCTCCTACTCCAACAAGGAAGGAGGGAGTGCTACTCCCGGTGGAAGTAGGACTCCCCTTGGCGCGCCCCCTCCTAGGCCGGCCGCCCCTCCCTCTTGCTCCTTTATATACGGGGGCAGGGGGGCATCCCATGACACACAAGTTGATCTTCATGATCGTTTCTTAGCCGTGTGCGGTGCCCTCTCCACCATATTCCACCTCGGTCATATTGTAGCGGTGCTTAGGCGAAGCCCTGCGATAGTTGAACATCAAGATCGTCACCACGCCATCGTGCTGACGGAACTCCTCCCCGAAGCTTTGCTGGATCGGAGCCCGGGGAGCGTCATCGAGCTGAACGTGTGCCAAGAACTCGGAGGTGCCGGAGTAACGGTGCTTGGATCCGTCGGATCGTGAAGACGTATGACTACATCAACCGCGTTGTGCTAACGCTTCCGCAGTCGGTCTACAAGGGTACGTAGATCACACTTTCCCCTCTCGTTGCTATGCATCACCATGATCTTGCGTGTGCGTAGGAATTTTTTTGAAATTACTACGAAACCCAACAAATACTTGGGCACCTTTGAGTTGTTCGAACAGCTCGTTGATGTTGGGAAGTGGGTATTTGTTCTTGATGGTCTTCTTGTTCAATGGACGGTAATCAACACAAGGTCGGTTCGTTTCATCCTTCTTTTTCACAAAAAGAACACCACAACCCCACGGAGAAGAACTAGGCCGGATGAGACCCATTTTCTCTTGAATATCGAGTTGCTTCTTCAGCTCCTTCAACTCTTCAGGTCCGAACTTGTTAGGACGTTTGCACACAGATTCCGTGCCAGGCTCAAGATCAATAACGAATTCAACTGGCCGGTGCGGAGGCATTCCTAGAAGCTCTTCTGGAAAGATGTCTTGATATTCGCAAACAACTGGAATTTGCGAGATAGCATCCAGTTCACCCTTCTCATTGAGAGAAAACAGATGGATGGTATCATCATGAGCGGCAAAGACAATTACATCCTCAGACAAATGAGTCAATTGAATCTACCTGGCTGCACAATCAAGCTGAGCCTTGTGCTTAGAAAGCCAATCCATTCCGAGAATAAGATCAATATCCGAGTTACCAAGAACCATTGGAGAAGCCAGAAACTTGAAATCACCCAACATGATAGAAACATCCGGGACTATTGAAGTAGCCCTCATATACTTAGCCGGAGAAACCACTCCCATAGGTTTACCCAACATTTGTGAAACGAAGTCATGCTTGGAAACAAATGATCTTGACATTAAACAATGCGATGCACCAGTGTCAAAAAGAACTTTTACGGGAATAGAGTTAACTGGAAAGTTACCCATGATGACATATGATGAATCCTCTGCCTGAGCTGCATTCAGCAAGTTGACCTTAGCGTGCTTGGGGTTATGCTTGACCACAGCTGAACTTGCCGATCTGACAGGAGGAGGAGGAGGAAGGAGCCTCTGGTTGAAACACTTGTTGGCATAGTGACCCGTCTGTTGGCACTTGTTGCACGTGACCTCTGAAAGCGGACGGTGATACGGAGCACTCGATCTTGGAGCTTGAGACGAAGTCTTGTTCTGAAAGCCAGGGTTGGGTGGGTGGGAAGATCCACTGCCACCTTTGCTCTTCTGCTGATACAGCTGACGGAACGGAGGAGGAGGAAGCCAAAACTTCTGCTACTTGGCCACTTGAGTAGAGGAAGAAGGAGTAACATCTCTGACTCGCTTCTTGGAAGCATCACACCTCAACTGAGCGGCCTCTTGCTTCAATGCCATGTTGTAGAACTCATCGTATCTCAAGGGCTCAAAGAGAACAAGAGCGAGCTGAATTTCTTCTCTGAGACCACCCCTGAACTGGTATATCATGCTCTTCTCATCAGGGACGTCCTGCTTAGCAAAGCGGGCGAGCTTCTGAAACAACTTGTTGTAGTCATAGACAGACAAAGAGCCTTGCTTCAGGTTGCGGAATTCCTCACGCTTGCTTTCAACCACGCTCTGGGGAATATGATGAGCTCGGAAATCTCGACGGAATTCATCCCAAGTGATAACACGTCCACCTCTGGAATCCTTGTATTGCTGGAACCATTCTGCAGCTTGATCTTTGAGTTGGAAGGAAGCGAACTTGACGAAATCCTCAGGCCTGACGTTACTGCACTCGAAATGCTTGCACAGATCCACAAGCCAATCGTCAGCATCGGTTGCCTCAACACAATTGCTGAGAGGCTTTGGCCCGTTAGCAAGGAACTGGTTGAGTGTAGCAAAGTGATTCTGATTGTTGCCTTGGTTCCCTTGGTTGCCTTGATTGCGCTCTTGGAGAATTTGCATGATCAACTGTGTGTTTGCATTAGTTGCGGCCATCACAGCTTGCCATGCTCCGGAGGAGGTGGAGGTGGTGGCGGATCAGGATTCGGAGTCGTGCGCGTTGGAGGAGCCATCCTGTAGAGGTTGACATCCGTTAGCACATTGATAGACAAATATTGAAGCTGAATCCAACGGAATGAAAATTGCAACATATAGTCTTCACATCTGAACATAATGAACGAATGCATTCCTCTTGAAATGGTCACATATCCATAAATTGAGAAGCCATGTAGAATTAAGGTAGATAAGTAAATCAACAAGGTACGGATCAAGAACGAATAATCGGTAAGAAATCCCAATCTCAAACCAATATCCGTGGAAGAAGAACTAGAGCTACTAGAATTCCCACCCATGAAACTCCGGAACCTTTCCGGTTATGCAATCAGGTGTTGGGGATACAGGGGAAGCATAATATCTCACCCAATTCTCACAAATCCTACATCCAGCTGTATCCATCCTTCAACACATAACCAAGAAACCTTCGGAAACCATCTACCTCAACCTTCGAAAAGCATCCGTTATACAAGTTATGGCGATACTCCCGAACTCCCGCCCCAGTACTGGGTGGCGTCGAGGTTATCTCACCAACGAACTGCATAAAAGAGATTTTCAATGTCGGCGTACTAAACTCAGGTATTGCAGAACTGCAACGATAAAATTATGACGACAACACCTCAGAGCTCAACTCCCCAGGACACTTCCATAAAACCCCTGACAGGAGGCACCAAGACAATGTTCTCATCATAAAACCATCGGAACGATTCCAAGATACCCGCGTGATCCTAAAAAAAATTTAGTGAAATTTGAGAAGAGAAGAGTCAAAACTCTACGTCAGGATGCCTTACTAGAGCGATGAGGAGACTGGGAAGTAAAAATAATTCCTAAACTCTCCGATATATAATTCCTAAATGACCCAAAACATTTTTCTAGACACAACTCAGCCTCTAATAACGATCAAGAAATGGGGCTCCTAAGGTCGGGGAAGGCTCTGATTACCAACTTGTAACACCCTCGATGCGACTATATCTCCCACGTGTCGAGGCTCGACTTAGAGGCATAATCGCATTGAAGGCATATGTCGCAAGTTAGGCAATCTTCACAACATCCCATGTAATATGATAATAAAAGGGAAGATAACATAGTTGGCTTACACTCGCCACGTCAATCAAGTACATAAATAACATTACATCATCCAAAACACTCATGGCCCGACTACGGCGCCAAAATAAAAGATAACCCAAAATGTGACACAGTCCCGATCACCCCCAACTGGGCACCACTACTGATCATCAGGAAAGGAAACATAGTAACGTTGAGAGTCTTCGTCGAACTCCCACTTGAGCTCAAACGCGTCTCCTGGAGCAGAATCATCAGGCCCTGCATCTGGTGTAATAGTAATCTGTGAGCCACAGGGACTCAGCAATCTCGCACCCTCACGATCAAGACTATTTAAGCTTATAGGTAAGGCAAGGTAAATATGTGGAGCTGCAGCAAGCGACTAGAAAGTATGGTGGCTATCCTGTTCATAAAAGAGAGCGAGAAGAGGAGGCAAAGCGCGAGCGAGAAACTAGAGAACAACCTGCGCAAGCATTACTCCAACACCGTGTCCACTTCCCGGACTCCGCCGAGAAGAGGCCATCACGGTAACAAACTCAGTTGATTCATTTTAATTAAGTTAAGGTTCAAGTTATCTACAACCGAAGGTTAACAAATTCCCATCTGCCCATAACCGCGGGCACGGCTTTCGAAAGTTCAAATCCCTGCAGGGGAGTCCCAACTTAGCCCATGACAAGCTCTCACGGTCAACGAAGGAATAGACCTCCTCCCAAGATGTTCCGATCAGACTCGGTATCTCGGTTCTTCAAGACAACTCCGATAATGGTAAAACAAGTCCAGCAACACCACCCGCTGTGCCGACAAATCTCGATAGGAGCTGCACATATCTCGTTCTCAGGGCACACCGGATAAGCTAAGTGTACGGGAGCCAACATAACCCAAGTTGCCAAGGGACGGCCCCGCACGGTGCTCTAGGTTGGACCAACACTCAGAGGAGCACTGGCCCAGGGTGTTTAAAATAAGATGACCCTTGAGTCCGCGAAACCCAAGGGAAAAGGCTAGGTGGAAAATGGTAAAACCAAGGTTGGGCATTGCTGGAGGAGTTTTATTCAAGGCAGACTGTCAAGGGTTCCCATTATAACCCAACCGCGTAAGGAAAGCAAAATCCGGGAACATAACACCGATATGACGGAAACTAGGGCGGCAAGAGTGGAACAAAACACTAGGGCCGAGCCTTCCACCCTTTACCAGGTATATAGATGCATTAATAAAACATAGCAATATAATGATATCCCAACAAGTAAATAAATGTTCCAACAAGGAACGGCCTCCGATCTTCACCTGCAACTAGCAACGCTATAAGAGGGGCTGAGCAAAGCGGTAACATAGCCAATCAACGGTTTGCTAGGACAAGGTGGGTTAGAGGTTTGACATGGCAATTTGGGAGGCTTGAAAGAAAGGGGTAGGCATCGTAGCATTGGCATAGCAAAAGAGCGAGCAAACTAGCATAGCAAAGATAGTAGTGATTTCGAGGGTATGATCATCTTGCCTACACAGTTGTCAGAGTTGACTGGATCCTCGAAAGCAAACTCAACGGGATCCTCGTTAGCGAACTCGTCTCCCGGCTCTACCCAAACAAGACAAACAAGCAACAAGGACACAATCAACCACGTGCAAGGATCAAACAAGATGATGCCAAGATGGTATGCTATGCGGGATGCGATGCGGGATGCATATGCAAGATGTGACAAGGAATGCATGAACCTGGCCTCAACTTGGGAATCCAAGTGAGCCACTGGAAAGATGAGATGAAATCGCTTGAAAACGATATAAAGAACGCCGGAATCGGAGTTACAGTTTGGAAATGGCAAGCGATTCAAATATGGCACCGGTCTGCGATTTACAGCAAGTAGCCATCTAAATGCAACGAGATGTACATGCTACAGCACCCAAACATGACAACAAAATACATGGAAGGGATGCATTCATGATGCTTAACAAAATTCTAGCACTGAGCTATGGCCAATTCATCCATTAACAGGTTCAAACAAGCATGGCAAAAATGCATATGGCAAACAGATCTCAGACTTAGTGAAATTAACACTTGCCTGGAATTTCAGATCAAGTAGCACACTTCGGAGCATCAATACTACATGCTACAGTACCTGAACATGGCAAAGTAAAGCATGGCATGGAACTACTCAAAGAGCTTAACAACAGTCCCTTAGTGACCTTGAGCCAAAAGGGATCAGAAAATAAAAATTGCAAGCATGTGAACATGGCAAAAACATAATCAGTTTTCAGACTTAGTGAAAACTGGAGCATGCTGAAAACAGATATCAAGTAGGCATGTTTACGAGCTCGATGCACTCACTACGGAGCAAGTCATGATAAGCTAAGCATATATCCATTAATAATACACAAAATTCAAACTAGACATGTCAAGAACAATAACATAGCATGCACGGATCAACTACACCATCATCGGCAAAATTGCAAACAAGTTGACAATCTTCCCAGATTCACGAAGTAGCAAAAGTAGAGCTCGATTGACTCAAGCTAGGGTGCTCCATAATTGCAAACAAAGACATGGATGGATAGAGCACTACACGATTAACAAAACATCCTTACTGGTCATCCTCGAAATAGGCACGGATCACTAGGAAACAACATGAACATATGGCCATATGAGATAAACAGCTCAAGGACTTAGTACAATTGCTAAGTCCCTGAAAATAGAATTATCAAGTGCACCACTTTGTAAGCTTGTGCTAGTCACCACACACATCACAAAAATACAAGGGTTGCACCTCTGGAAAGATGAAAAAACCCTTAACAAAACATATGTAGAGCATCAGGGCATATCATGCACACATTAATCATGGCAAAAATGACAAAAAGCTAAATGGAGCAGCAGATCTGACAAATATCTCAAGTAGCCCTCTTCTAACAAAATTTCGGGCATCAAGATGAACTCAAATGAAAATGATGCAATGGAATGAAATGATGTACTCTCTGAGGTGAACATTTTGATATGCTATATGCATGCATCGGAGCTACAGATGCAAAGTTACGGCAAGATGAACATAGGCACTTGAAACTGGAAAAATCGGGGACTTGGTAGAATTTCGACCTCCGGATCTAGGGTTTGACCCGGGCACGCAAAATGAGGTTGACCGGAGCATTGTTCATCGGAGGGCGACGGCCGGAGATGGGGAAGCCGGAGCTCGCCGGATGGCGAGGTGGCCGGGGTGGAGCTCGGCTCCGGCGAGGGGAGGCGAGGCCGAGGCGGTGCGGGGGCGCGGCCGGGCGGCGGAGGCAGCGATGGCGCGTTGGACGGTGGCGGCCGGCGATGGCGCGTCGGGCGGCGGCGGGCGGCGACGCGGCTGGGCTCGGAGAAGACGGCGGCGGGGCAACGCGTGGGGCGGCGCGGCGAGCCGATGGAGGCGGGGGAGATCGTGGGCCTCGGGGGCCTGACCTGGGCCTCCCGGGCCGGCGGCGCACGACGAAGTGGGGCGGCAGCGCGGATCCAATGGAGGCGTGACACGTGGCGGCGGCGGCGGATCCGGACACGTCCGGCCGTCCGGATTTTGTCCGGCGGCTGGAGGAGGGGGACTAGGGTTTCGTCCGTGATCCGAATGGGGGGAGATATATATAGGCATAGAGGGAGCTAGGAGAGTCCAAATAAGGTGCGGTTTTCGGCCACGCGATCGTGATCGAACGATCTAGATGATGGAGAAGGCTTAGGTGGGTTTTGGGCCAAATTGGAGGGGTGTTGGGCTGCAACACACGAGGCCTTTTCGGTCCCTCGGTTAACCGTTGGAGTATCAAACGAAGTCCAAATGATACGAAACTTGACAGGCGGTCTACCGGTAGTAAACCAAGGCCACTTGGAAAGTCTCGGTCCAATCTGGAAATGTTTAATCCCCACACACGAAAGAAAGATAGAAATGGCCACCAGAGGAGAACGAAGCGCCGGAATGCAAAACAGACAACGGGGAAAATGCTCGAATGCATGAGATGAAACACGTATGCAAATGCAATGCACATGATGACATGATATGAGATGCATGACAACGACAACAACACACGGAGACAAAAAAACCGAACCCGAGAAAATAAAATAACTTAACGCCGGAAACAGCAAGAGTTGGAGTACAAATTGGGAAAGTTACATCCGGGATGTTACACCCACGTGGTGGACGTGCAGCAATTCATTCAGTCTCAGATAGCCAGAACAATATATACTGCAATACCATTATTTCTCGACTTCCCGAAGAGGCAAAGAGCCAAGTGCAAGGTTAATATTTTGGAGATGCCAAGCGCAAGGTTTATAGGAGAACTGGTAGTAGTAGTACTAGTAGTACGTACCAGTGTTACATACCGTACAAGGAAGAAGGTAACAAGATGTATGTTTTGCGTCATTGTCTCTTCTTACATGACGTGCTAGACCTAGTGGACCTCATTGTTGCAATGGGACTAGTCCCTATCATAGATGGCACGATTCAGAGTGGTGGGCAGCGGGCATAATTCGGAGCTGCTTAGTCTTAAACCCCGTGAAGAAGTCCCATCGAAAGGAATAGCCATCCTCTACACGTGCTCCTATGTAAAATGAGTAAATGAGACAAAAATAGAAAGAGACAAAGTAAAAAAAATCACCAGCCTTAGATCCAGACCTATTGTATCAGTGAATGATATTTCTATGTTGTGATTGACATGGCTATATTACGAACCATGCTATGGAGGTAGAAGCGGATTTTTATTTATACACGGAGGTAGCAGCGGATGGATATTCGACGAGGAGTGAAATGATGGTTGCTTCCTCGGTCAAACATAGAGAAAGGTGAGCCTCATGATTTCACGGCTTATTAGTCATTATTACTGCCAATACTCTTTGCCCATATATAATAACCGCGTGGTAGTATAGTAGTGGGCTATACTTTTAATAACCATGCTTGAAGAGAAGAGGTGCACGCACCCACGCACGTAGCATTCTTTGCGTCTTTTGTGTCTTCCCCAACCACACATGTGACACGGTGGAGCTCATTTCTGTAAATGATGCAGCCCATGTGATAATTTGACGCGTCTAGTAGTAGTTACTCACTTATAAATAATGGAGGGTCGGGAACCACGCATGAACGGTGCTGCGTCATTTATAAATAAAGTTTTTTCTTCAGTGGCACATATGCAATATAAATAGGTTCATATGGAGAGAAAAGGAAAGCGCTCCACTATATACATAGCCAGGACGAGCCTACACAGTTTCTTGCTAGGGTTGCTCTCTTCACACACTCTCGCACAAAACGACTGTGGCCACATCTCTAACATCTGGGCGGATCACGTCCGCCGGGGGAAGGGGTGGATGCTTAGTGTAGATGCGGTCGCCATCGCCGATGGTAAAAACCCACTATCGGCACGTCCAGATCAGGGGTCCAGCCGTTCTCTCTCACAAAGCTGGTGAGGTTGCCTTCGTCCCTTGCTCACTGTCACGACGAGGGCAGTTGCCGCCTCCCGCCGCCCTTCTCTAGGTTGAGCTACGTCCCGACATCCCTCAGGTACAATTTCCTTACAGACGGCTTGCACCACTGCCCTAGTTGCCCACATCACTCCATGTGGATATTTCTCTACTTCTTTGCCCTGCACATACCTCTACTGGCTTCTACGTATTGTATTTGTGATGAGTTTATGTCTCATCAACTAGTCCTAGTAATCTTCTTCTAATCATGCTTCTTAAATTTCTTTGCCACAGGGATGCTCATCTCGATTTTGGTGAAACTGCACAAAATGATCCGATGGCCAAAGGGTTGCAAACTTCATTTCTTGGGAAGCTCCAACGTTGCCAGCAAATTAAAGCCTGGTTAGGGTTTGAGGTTCAAGGGCTAGGGACTACATGGATCATTATTTTTTCTTTAGTTGTCTCTGTTCCAAAATAAGTGTTAACTTTAGTAGTAGTACAACTTTGTACTAAAGTTTGCATAAAGTTGAGACACATATTTTGGAACGAAGGGAGTACATATTGGCTATGATCTGTCAATCATTGAGATGCAATAGCATGCATGTTAGTCTCCTTTGTATTTGATGAAATGTTGCAACGGGGCAACCTTGCACGCAAGATACATGAAACAGAAGCTGGAAGCTTCACAACACTGTACAAATTTATCTCGCTAAGAAATTACGGTACGTACTATACTAGTACTATGTAAAGAGTTAGGTGTCGCACCGTGTCCATAAATTATGGTGATAGTGTGAGGTGGGCCATGTAATCATCGAGCCTACGTGTTTTCACTGCTTTCGCACTCCTCCGCTGTAAGAATGGAGAAAATTGTAATCTAGTACCTCCTTTCGCCGAAGCGTGGGACATCCAGTAGTTGTACCACCTCAGTAATAATGACCAATGAGCCGTCAAATCACACACACCCAACAGTAAGTTGGACGGACCAAGCAACCATCACTCTTGAATCCGCTTCTCCCTTCAACGCAGGCGCCAGTGAGAGGTCATGTCCGCTCTGCCCGGGCATGAATGCGGCATCGATTCTTTGGAGCGGTGCTGACCGTTTCGGGCGGGAAGCGCGCGCAGGCGATGGAGGGGCTTTGGGTAGGCCAGGCTGGTCAGGAGCGGGCATGACAGCTGTCCCGATCGGACGCTTGGAAACGAGAGGATGCACCGACTCTCACGGCTAAATCGTCCACTACACACCATCTCTTTGTAGGATTAGGTCGATGTGTCGCTCTCTCTAACACACACATGTTGTTAAACACACACATACACGCACACGCACACACAGGTTCATATAATAGGAATATCGTGCGAGTGCGAAGCCACAGGAAGTGAGATACAAATGGAGTACGTACAAGAAGAGAAGAGGTGACGAATATTCCATCAAACCTAGACTGAGGAGTAGTACTCCCTCCGTCTAGGTGTTAAGTGATCTTACGAAAATCAGATATTCTCCAAATGTTTAGGTGTCGTCCATTAACTTTGCATCTCAATCCCCTCTTGGCCTCATTGCTAGCGAGTGTTGTTACTTAGGGAGCGTTTGGATCCTTAGCAAGAACAGTTATAGCCTAGTCGGGCAAGGTTGGGCATTTGGAACTGTTAGAATATGTTAGCTTTTGTGGGCCAGCTAGCTTGGGTGGGCTAGAAAAACCTTGCTAGCTCAGGAGAGCCAAATCGGCTTGCTTTCGACGGCAAACTTCGCGCACGGAAAAATCGGCGACCCACTCATGACAATGTTTTTCATGGGGCAAGGCTGGTAAGAAAAAGAACTAAACCATTTGACCAGGCAAGGTTGGCAAAGCGAAAGCTGGCTAGTTGGGCTAGTCAAGCAATTTCCTTACTACTAAGCAATGTAACCAAACACTCCCTTACTCTGCCTTGTTATCTCCGCCGGAAACCCAATGCATGACCCAATGCATGGAGCGCAACTACACGTTGATGAGTCTAGAAATCAAAGTCGGCTTGCATGCGAGTTAATACGTGGCCCTGCATGGTAGCTAAAACGACATCTCTTAGTTGTTGTGATTAATTGTTGTGTTTAGAGGCAGAAATCAGGGCTTTGATTGGAGGAAGGACTGGTCAAGTTTCTCCTTCTCCTCCAATCTGCTTGCACCATGGTCTCACTGCACCTTCTAACATGACTTACAACTAGACTAAGGGAGTACTACGAGATACGGTGGCACACTGACTTAGGTCGAATACAAGTGCCCAGAATTATTGGAACAGAGCAAAGTGTACAAACTAAATAATTAAAACAGTAAAATGCATTGTTGGTCATTGAACTTATCGTATAAGTTCATTTTGGTCATTGTACTCAAGAATACGGTTGATACGGTCACTATATACGTGATGAGGTGATTATATGGTCACTGCGAGATCGTATAGCTCTGTATTCATGCATTTTACTAGTCAAAGAATCCTCCTAGCACCTTGTTAGATCAGTTTTCTCTCTCTGTCATGTGGGTCCTACCTGTCATTGGTTGGAAGAAAGAAGTTGAACGAAAATAAAAATAAGCACGGGGGCATGGTTCAAACCCTAGACCTCACGCTTTATATAGGAAAACAGGCTAACCAGCTACACCAACCTCCAGTTGTGATTAACTAGTGGCAAATATAGTTTTCTACCTTTAGTAGAGGCACACGCATGCAGCACGCAGCTTGCAGTGCATGCACACGCACTAGCACAGACTCAAGTCGCACGCTGGCCTCTATTGCCGCAAGTTCCTGCAGTACCTCGCCTGTTGTCCGCCGTTCCCGTTGTCGCCCTGCCACCCGAGGTCGTCGACTCATTGCTCTACCACTACGCCAAGTCCGAGCTCTCTCTACTTCTGGCACAATGCATACAAACTCCATCTGCGTGAGATGACATGGCCATCAATGATGATTATGATGACACCCACACTAGATTTCTCTACTCGCCTTATGCGCATGATTGTCGTGCGGCTGCCGAAGTACGACCCTGCGGCCTCAACTTCGTCACTGGTCGCTAGTGTCTGTGTGTTGTGTGCCAATTAGTGTGTGTCTGCTCGCTGTGTGCTAGTGCGCGAGTGCATGCATGCGTATTGTGTGCATGTTAAAATAAGGATTCAGTTAAAATAGTACGTAAGCGAACAGAGGGATCAATTGGATAGTGTTCACGAGCAGTAGCGAGATGTGTGAGGTAAGATACACCGCTGGCACTTTTAATTTTTCTTATTAATTTGTTTGTTTCACCCTCTGACTGGTGGGACCCAACACTGATTTAAATCCCAAAGGACCTTACCACCAAAGCCACATGACATGATTATGATTTAAATCCCAATGACTCCCACTCAAAAAAAACATGGCATGCTTGTCACACGAATGCAGGAATGTATAAAAGGTTATTTTCCTCTCGTTAAACATAACGTGAGGGTGGTGTAGCTGGTTAGCCCGTTCGCTCTTCAAACTTGAGGTCTCGGGTTCGATAACTGCACTTGAGCATAATTTTGTTGTTTTCTAGGGTTTGCACTCTTCACACTCACTCTCGACTACATATATACACGCTGAAACCTCAACGCTTGTAGTTGCTTTATTCACACTCCCTCACCCTCTCCAGATCTAAACAAGACTTCATTGGCCTCTATCTCTCTCTATCTCTCTCCCTCACTGCTGGTCAAAGAGCCGGCAGGATCCGTCCGCCAGGAATGGAAGGAGGCTTAACGCTGTCACGGTCGGCAAGGGAGGGAATCCACTACCGGCACAGCTGTTCTCTTTCACCTAGTGGTGGCGCGGGAGGCCTCTGACCCCTTCTTCCTCGCTTCCGTACATAGTGTGGGAAGAACGGCCTTCGGTCGCCACCGAACCACACCCCAAGAACCGTAAGGTATAATTTACTTATTCCACATGCATTGCTCTAGCTGCATGTGGGCTTTTTCTGCTTCTGCACTCGAATCTAGGTGTTGGATCAACCAGGAAAGTAGTGGGGAAATTTGTATAGCATCAATCTAGGACGTGGTTCAAAGAGGAAAGGAAGGGGGAAAGTAGTGGGGAAAGTTGTATAGCATGAATCTAGGACATGGTTTAAAGAGGAAGGGAAGGGGAAAAGTAGTGGGGAAAGTTGTATAGCATGAATCTAGGACGTGGTTCAAAGAGGAAAGGAAGGGAAGAAAGTACTAGTACACACTGGCTGTCAAGCACCTACATTGGTCGAAAAGGGAAAACAATGACAAACATAGTACGCACATCTGTAATGAACTGATCTTTTCGTTTTGGGGGACAAGGCTGTAGAGTTTGAGCAGGACTAGATTTGCTGCCCTCACATAGGGAAAGGTGTCTAAAGATAACAATACTGGGACCAACACAAATATGCTCCTTGGTTGTTTGTTCTTTGTTGCAACAGACTGTGCATCACCCCGTTATACATCTGAAAGGATTGAGAAGAGGTGTCTAGAGGGGGGTGATTAGACACTAATTACCAAAAGTTGCAGTTTTTAATATGCTTAAGTTTAAGAGGAGTTTAAGAACAAGTTTAACAAACACAATACATATCAAGCAAACATGTAATGAGTATATGAGCAGCGGGAAGTAAAGCATGCAACTTGCAAGAATGTAAAGAGAAGGGTTTGGAGTATTCAAACGCAATTGGAGACACGGAGGTTTTTGTCATGGTTTCGATAGGTGGTGCTATCGTACATCCACGTTGATGGAGACTTCAACCCACGGAGGGTAACGGTTGCGCGAGTCCATGGAGGGCTCCACCCACGAAGGGTCCACGAAGAAGCAACCTTGTCTATTCCATCACGGCCGTCGCCCACGAAGGACTTGCCTCACTAGCGGTAGATCTTCACGAAGTAGGCGATCTCCTTGCCCTTACAAACTCCTTGGTTCAACTCCACAATCTTGTTGGAGGCTCCCAAGTGACACCTAGCCAATCTAGGAGACACCACTCTCCAAGAAGTAACAAATGGTGTGTTGATGATGAACTCCTTGCTCTTGTGCTTCAAATGATAGTATCCCAAACACTCAACTCTCTCTCACAGGATTTGGATTTAGTGGAAAGAAGATTTGAGTGGAAAGCAACTTGGGAAGGCTAGAGATCAAGATTCATATGGTTGGAATGGAATATCTTGACCTCAACACAAGTGTAGGTGGTTCTCTCTCAGAAAATGTGTATTGGGAGTGTAGGTATGTTCTGATGGCTCTCTCCCCGAATGAAGAGTGGGTGGAGGGGTATATATAGCCTCCACACAGAATCTAATCGTTACACTCAATTTACCAATCTCGGTGAGACCGAAGGGAAAAACTCGGTCGGACCGATTTAGTAAACCTAGTGACCGTTAGGGTTTTCGGTGGGACCGACTAGTTCAACTCGATGGAACCGATGTGCTAGGGTTAGGGTAAAACCAAAACTCGGTTTGACCGATTACTCAAACTCGGTGGGACCGATTTGGGTAATAAGCAAAACAGAGAATTGGCCAAGCAAACTCGGTGGGGCCGATTGCATATCTCGGTGGGACCGAAATATTGCAATAGGTAACAGAGAGTTTGCAAGCCCATCTCGGTGAGACCGAGATCCCATCGGTGAGACCGAACTGATTAGGGTTTCTGGCTGTGGCCATGTTAACTGAACTCGATGGCTCCGGATAGAAAGAATCGGTGGGGCCGAGTTTGACTTTTGGTTTAGGTCATATGTGGATGTGGGAAGGTAGTTGGGGGTTTTGGAGCATATCACTAAGCACTTTGAGCAAGCAAGCCATTAAGCAACACCTCATCCCCTCTTGATAGTATTGGCTTTTCCTATAGACTCAATGTGATCTTGGATCACTAAAATAGAAAATGTAGAGTCTTGATCTTGAAGCTTGAGCCAATCCTTTGTCCTTAGCATCTTGAAGGGGTTCCACATCCTCTAGTCCATGCCACTCCATTGTTGAACTTATCTGAAACATACTAGGTAAAAGTGTTAGTCCAACAAGAGATATGTTGACATTAATTACCAAAACCACCCAGGGAGCACTTGTGCTTTCAATCTCCCCCTTTTTGGTAATTGATGACAACATACATCAAAGCTTTAGATAAAATATAGAGAATAGCAAGTAAAGCTTTGGAAAGACATGTAACATGCATAGGCTCCCCCTACATGTATGCAATCATGTGAATATTGAATATAGGAGCATGTGAATGCGTAAACATGACAGAGTAAGTAATGTGTTACATGTATCTTGGCTATATGCATCGGAGCAAATGATGTGAATGTGAGAAATGTACCTTCATGCTCATGAGTCCTTCTTGCAAACAGTATGTACATCAGCAAGAACTTCTCATTCACATGACTGTGATGCATATACTTACCTTGTGGTCTTGAGTTGGCTTAGGATGGGATGAACCTGCGCAAACAAGGTTAAATAACATAGATACACCTACTGACCAGAGCAAACAAGAGAAACCACAAGAGAACCAAGACTGGGATGACATGTAGAGTGAGTACTAAGTACCACATTGGATATAGATATGCCCCCAAAGGTAAAGATATGCAATAAAATCAAAGATTTCCTTCCCTTAGATGTCTTGCTCCCCCTGAATCTGCATGGGATATTGGGAGAAGATAGGGAACAGAAAATCAGAGCAACAAAAAAGAAACAACAGAGCTTGAGCTAAAGCAAGCAACCAAACATGTATTTCCCCTCTTAAAGACATGTGACATCTCTCCTCTTGAACACCAAGCATCTGGGGTCTTTGATGATATTACTTTCTCCTAGTTGAGAAACTCTCTCCCCCTGAGTACTCTCTCTTTCTCCCCCTATAGGAAGGATTAAGCTTTGATGTGATCTCTCTCTCCCCCTTTGACATCAATTTCCAAGAAGGGCTCTTCTGGACATGTGATACAAATGGGTTGGTCCTTGAGTCACAGAGCAAAGCAGCATGTCTAATATGATGCTAGCAGAGGACAAGAATCATTGAGTGGAGCTGGAGCAAACAGAAATCAGGAATAAGTGGCAAGTTGGTTTTCCTGTGATGAAATCGGTGACTCTGAGTTGTGTGCTTCAGTTGCACCGAAGGATTTCGGTTGGGCCGAAGAGAACAAACCGGTGTGACCGAGTTCATCAGAGTGAAACCACTTGTCACCTCAGCTCACTAGACAAGTAAGATCTCACAAGGATATGCAAGGAATTAACTAAAATTTTTGCAATGAATTGGATGCAAAAAATGCAGAACAAAAAGGAAAGAAAAGAAACTAAAAGTTCTAGATGAAGTTTTTTTTTTGAAAGGGGAAACAAATATGCAAATGCAAAAGCACGGAGAAACACTAGAGAACTTCATCTAGAAATGGTCGGTGACAGAGTCACCTATGTTAGAGTATATTGACTTAGGAGTCAACTGAGAGCACTTGATCATAGGTCATACTCATCGTTTAAGCTTAAAATGGGGTTACCATTTTTCGTTTAAGCCTTTTGATGTATTCACATCTTGTCGAGTTGCTTTGACTCATTACTTGGAGTAAAGCTTCTCTAAGATGGAATAACATACCTTGGGTGGTGGTGTTGATCTTGCTCATGTAGTTGAACTTGTGTGGTTTGCTCAAGGTTGATGTAGTTCATCAAGGGTTGGGAGCACCACTTGGAGTTTGAGTTCATCTACCTACATGGGTTAGCTTTGCAAGGAAGAGCACTTGTGTATCCAAAATGACAATCATGAGACTCAACATGGAATTTGCCAAAGGATATGTTTGAATGGTTTCGTGCTTCCTTGTCTTCAACCACCATTGTGTAGAGACTTGGTGACGTAGAGATTGCTCAAGATGTGAGTGAGTTGCAATCTCATATATTTAGATTCAACCAAGTACCTACACGGGTTAGATACCATGCAAGGTACAAATATATCCAAGACATATGAATAGCATCATAAGAGAAATATCAAGGATTAGTCATAGGCTCATGCCCCGCATGTATCAAATGGAGTTCCTACTCCAAGTTTGAAGCATCAATGATGTTCAATTCACCTCTCAACCTGGAAAACACTTTCTCATCAAGTGGTTTAGTGAATATATCCGCCAATTGCTTATCAGTGCGAACATGCTTAAGGTTAATGTCCCCTTTTGCAACATGATCTCGAATGAAATGATGACGAACTTCAACATGCTTAGTTCGAGAATGTTGCACGGGATTGTGAGCAATCTTAATAGCACTTTCATTGTCACATAGCAATGGAACATGTTTCACATATATCCCATAATCTTTAAGAGTTTGGGTCATCCAAAGTAATTGAGCGCAACATGAACCAGCGGCAATGTATTCCGCTTCGGCGGTGGATAAGGATACCGAGTTTTGTTTCTTGGAAGATCAAGACACAAGAGATCTACCAAGGAATTGACAAGTACCCGAAGTGGACTTTCTATCAACCTTGTCTCCGGCATAGTCCGAATCAGAGTAGCCAACAAGATCAAAAGAGGACCTCTTAGGATACCAAATGCCAAAATTTGGTGTATGGATTAGGTATCTCACTATCCTTTTCACAGCCTTAAGATGACATTCTTTAGGAGCAGCTTGATATCGTGCACACATGCACACACTTAGCATAATATCGGGACGAGAGGCACATAGATATAACAATGAACCAATCATAGAGCGATAAACCTTTTGATCAACCGGTTCACCATCTTTTGTCAAATCAAGATGTCCACTAGTAGGCATGGGTGTAGTCATACCTTTGCATTCTTGCATATTGAACTTCTTGAATAAGTCATTGGTGTACTTCATTTGAGAGACAAAGGTACCTTCCTTAGTTTGCTTGATTTGCAAACCGAGAAAGAATTTGAGTTCACTCATCATAGACATCTCAAACTTCTCCGACATTAGCTTTCCAAACTTCTCACTAAAATGAGGGTTAGTTGAACCAAATATGATATCATCAACGTAAATTTGGCACACAAATAGTTCTCCATTAACCCTTTTAGTAAAAAGAGTAGAATCAATTTTACCAATTTCAAAGCCTTTTTCAATAAGGAACTTGGTCAAGCATTTATACCATGCTCTAGGAGCTTGTTTAAGACCATAAAGGGCTTTGTGAAGTTTGTAAACATGATTAGGTTTCTTAGGATTGACGAAGCCGGGAGGTTGCTTAACATAAACTTCCTCTTCGATTTTGCCATTTAGAAAAGCACTCTTAATGTCCATTTGGTACAAGGTGATACTATGGTGATTAGCATAAGCAAGTAAGATGTGAATGGACTCAAGTCTAGCAACGGGATCATATGTCTCACCATAGTCCATACCTTCAACTTGTGTGTAGCCTTGGGCGACGAGACGTGCTTTGTTGCGAACCACTTGTCCATCTTCATCTTGCTTGTTGCGAAACACCCATTTGGTACCAATGATGTTGTGGTTGTTGTCGGGTTTCTCGACTAATGTCCACACTTGATTTCTCTCAAAGTTGTGTAGCTCTTCATGCATAGCGTTTATCCAATCCGGATCCTCCAATGCTTCTTCAACCTTCATAGGTTCAATGCTAGAGATGAATGAGTAATGTTCACAAAAGTTAGCTAAACGAGTTTTAGAGCGAGTGATTCTCCCGGTTTGGGTATCATTGTAGATTTGCTCGACAGGATGATCCTTAGCAATTCTTGCTCGAACTCATGAAAGCTTTTGCTTGGATCGGGGTGGAACATCCTCTTCATCTTGTTCTTCTTCTTGGCCTTCTTCATTGTTGACGTTGTCGTTCTCTTGTCGTGGTGGAGAAGGAGGTTGTTGATGTTCATCTTGGTGTGCTCCCTCGTTTTCGTCATCTTGGCGTGTCCCACTTGTGGATGCTTCCGTATCAACTCTTGGTTCACCTTGTCGTGAGGTAGAATCTTCCACTTGGACGGATGAGGTAGTCTCCTTCACTTCTGTTGGACGAATCTTGCCAGTGGACAAGTCTTGAATTGCTTTCGAAGGGTCTTTGTCTCCTACATCAATTGGCAATTGCTCTACTTGCGAGCCGTTAGATTCATCAAACTTCACATCTACCGTCTCTTCAACCTTTTGGGTGAAATTGTTGTAGACACGGTAAGTGTGAGAGTTTGAGCCATAACCAAGTAGGAAACCTTCATGAGATTTAGGAGCAAATTTAGAACGACGATGCTTATCAATAATGTAGCACTTTGAGCTGAATACTCGAAAGTATCCAACTTGGGGTTTGTTACCGGTGAG
>NC_041380.1:161210184-161211968 GCF_002162155.2 Triticum dicoccoides | reverse complement strand
GTCTTGCCGAGTAGCTTTTGAAGATACAAGCGATTTATTGCATGACAAGCTGTCTCAACCGCTTCCGCCCAAAAGTGCTTTGGCGTTTTATACTCATCAAGCATCATTCTTGCCATCTCGATAAGAGTCCGGTTCTTCCTTTCAACAACTCCATTTTGTTGAGGTATGTACGTAGCTGAGAACTCGTGTGAAATCCCTTCTTCATCAAGAAAGGTGTCCACATTTGCGTTCTTGAACTCTGTTCCACTGTCGCTCCGAACCTTCTTGATCTTCACGTCAAACTGATTTTGGGCCTTCCTAGCGAAGTTTTGGAAGATCTTTTGGACCTGCGATTTGTCATCAAGAAAGAACACCCACATAAATCTTGAAAAATCATCAACTATGACTAGACCAAATGAGTTACCACCGAGACTCTTGTAGGCATTTGGACCAAAGAGATCCATGTGAAGTAGCTCGAGTGGTCTTCTTGTGGTCATGATGTTCTTCGCGTGGTGACTTCCTCCAACTTGTTTCCCTGCTTGACAAGCACTACAAAGTCTATCCTTGTCAAATATGACATCTTTTATTCCAAGGATATGATCACCTTTAATAAGCTTATCAAGATTTCGCATACCAACATGACCTAGTCTTCTATGCCACAACCAGCCTTTAGAAGATTTGGCAATTAAGCAAGTTTTAAGTTGAGCCTTTTTAGTGAAATCAACAATGTAAAGATCTCCTCTACGTATACCGGTAAAGACCATTTTATGATTACCTCTACGAAACACTTGGCAGTCTACTTCAGTAAATAGGACATTGAAACCGAAATCAGCAAGTCTAGATACTGAAAGTAAGTTGTAGCCAAGAGATTCAACGAGCATGACATTTTGTATGGAGCTATCATGTGAGATGGCCACCTTACCAAGGCCAACCACCTTACCCTTTGAATTATCACCAAAAGTGACATACTTTCGAGGGTCGTCATTTTCAGCAAGCTCACGGAACATGTCTTTATCTCCGGTCATATGATCAGTACATCCACTATCAAGGACCCATTCCTTTCCTCCAGCCATGTAGCCGTGAAGATTTGCCATAAGACCAAAGTGTCTCATCGCATCATCGAGATCATAGTCACTATCATCATCATCATCCTCATCCGAGTATTCATGTTCAACATCATCTTGTGATTGATCAATTCCTAGAGAGGGCAATTCATTAGATAAATGATCATTTATATAGTTATCTTTATGAATTCTAATAGCCCTGGAAATGATATTGCTAATGATTCCAACATCTCCTTTGGCACTCATAAGATCAGTAAGCTCAAATAAGCAGTCACCAAATTTGGGATCATTGGAACTCATCTTAATCAAAGCAATAGACTTATGGAGGATTTCATCTAGATCTTTCAAGGAGTAATTAGGAAAGAGTTCCTCAAGGAATTTCCATATGGTGTACGCACACTTAAGAGTCAGCAAACATCCAATCAAGTTTCTAGGCAAGCCTCTAGTGATAAGATTAACAGTTCTAAGATTGCGAATCATGTCAATATCTTCATCTAGGTTAGGGTGCAAAGGATCAACATGAGGTGCACAAGGGCTAGTAATGTACTTGTTCAAATGATATTCATTGAAAATCTCAAGCATTTCATTTTTCCACTCATGAAAATACTCTCCATCAAGAATAGGAACTCTATGTCTAAGACTCCCCAAAGTAGACCCATCCATCTTCCTCCAATGGTGTTTAAACCAAGGCAATGGAGACCGATGCTCTGATACCAATTGAAAGGATCAAGAAGAGGTGTC
>NC_041380.1:161161111-161209933 GCF_002162155.2 Triticum dicoccoides | reverse complement strand
AAAGTTGCAGTTTTTAATATTCTTAAGTTTAAGTGGAGTTTAAGAACAAGTTTAACAAACACAATACATATAAAGCAAGCATGCAATGAGTATATGAGCAGCGGGAGGTAAAGCATGCAACTTGCAAGACTGTAAAGAGAAGGGTTTGGAGTATTCAAACGCAATTGGAGACACAGAGGTTTTTGTCGTGGTTCCGATAGGTGGTGCTATCGTACATCCATGTTGATGGAGACTTCAACCCACGAAGGGTAACGGTTGCGCGAGTCCACGGAGGGCTCCACCCACGAAGGGTCCACGAAGAAGCAACCTTGTCTATTCCATCACGGCCGTCACCCACGAAGGACTTGCCTCACTAGAGGTAGATCTTCACGAAGTAGGCGATCTCCTTGCCCTTACAAACTCCTTGGTTCAACTCCACAATCTTGTTGGAGGCTCCCAAGTGACACCTAGCCAATCTAGGAGACACCACTCTCCAAGAAGTAACAAATGGTGTGTTGATGATGAACTCCTTGCTCTTGTGCTTCAAATGATAGTCTCCCAAACACTCAACTCTCTCTCACAGGATTTGGATTTAGTGGAAAGAAGATTTGAGTGGAAAGCAACTTGGGAAGGCTAGAGATCAAGATTCATATGGTTGGTATGGAATATCTTGACCTCAACACAAGTGTAGGTGGTTCTCTATCAGAAAATGTGTATTGGAAGTGTAGGTATGTTCTAATGGCTCTCTCCCCGAATGATGAGTGGGTGGAGGGGTATATATAGCCTCCACACAGAATCTAACCATTACACTCAATTTACCAATCTCGGTGAGACCGAAGGAAAAAACTCGGTCGGACCAATTTAGTAAACCTAGTGACCGTTAGGGTTTTCAGTGGGACCGACTAGTTCAACTCGGTGGAACCGATGTGCTAGGGTTAGGGTAAAACCAAAACTCGGTTTGACCGATTACTCAAACTCGGTGGGACCGATTTGGGTAATAAGCAAAACAGAGAGTTGGCCAAGCAAACTCAGTGGGGCCGATTGCATAACTCGGTGGGACCGAAAATATTGCAACAGGTAACAGAGAGTTTGCAAGCCCATCTCGGTGAGACCGAGATCCCATCGGTGAGCCCGAACTGATTAGGGTTTCTGGCAGTGGCTATGTTAACAGAACTCGGTGGCTCCGGATAGAAAGAATCGATGGGGCCGAGTTTGACGTTTGGTTTAGGTCATATGTGGATGTGGAAAGGTAGTTGAGGGTTTTGGAGCATATCACTAAGCACTTTGAGCAAGCAAGCCATTAAGCAACACCTCATCCCCTCTTGATAGTATTGGCTTTTCCTATAGACTCAATGTGATCTTGGATCACTAAAATAGAAAATGTGGAGTCCTGATCTTGAAGCTTGAGCCAATCCTTTGTCCTTAGCATCTTGAAGGGGTTCCACATCCTCTAGTCCATGCCACTCCATTGTTGAACTTATCGGAAACATACTAGGTAAAAGTGTTAGTCCAACAAGAGATATGTTGACATTAATTACCAAAACCACCCAGGGAGCACTTGTGCTTTCAACATCGGTAGATGCACATGGTGCTGGTGCGTTCACTGTCCTGTGCAACTCTTTAGATGTTGTTAATCGAAGGCCCTGTTTGGTTAAAAAGTCCTAGGACTTTTTTGGTACCAACTAAACATGGACTAGAGGTTATTAAATGACATCCTAAAAGACCATGTTACCCCTAGTAATGAACTAATAGAGATAAGGTGTGATGCGGGGCAGGGGCAACTGTTGGAAAACGTCCCAAAAAGACTCTCCCTCGGAGTCTTCTTTCTTTAGTCCCAAATGCCCACTTTTAGTCCCTAAAAGTCCCTCATGTTTGGTTTAGATGGAACTAAAATGGACTTCTTTTAGTTCCTACATCAAAAAGTCCCTGCAAACAAACACCCTCTAATAATGCCGCTAGAAAATTGATGCAATGCCATAGTTAAAAGCAAATTACATGTTTAACGAATTTTATTGTTAATATAATCTCTCTGTTAATATGAATCAATGCCACCATTTGAGAAATGCTACTGTCTTACTTTCTTTCCCATTTAGATAAGTTAGATGCTTCTTTTTTTGGCTTCTGTGTCATCCATCGTTATTGACCACTAGTTGTTTCCTTTGCACCTCTGTGTAAACAAAGTTATCTACTTCACCTCGTTGCTATTGTGACCTTTTGTTGCACTACACAAAACACTTTGTTTTAAGAGTGTTTTGTGCAGTTCAACCAAAATGTCACACCGACAACGTTGCTTGATTGCTTGATCTTAGTGGAACTCAACAAGAGCAGATCTGACTTCCTATCCGTGTTGGCAAATTTGGTTCAGATCTTCTTCTTGTGAGTTGTTTGAATTCCGCGTCATGAGAGGTCAGTACTAGCCTTCTTTCACATGATTGTGCAGTGTGCTTTCATATGTTGTGCTACTTATACGGTAATGTTGCTTGATTTTAGTGAACTGCACAAATGGAAACGAGACTTCCAATCTGTATGTGCACCATAATATCCGATTGAGGTGTGATAAGGATATTTCACAACTGTTGGCCTATATTTGCCACTTTCATCAGAAATTTAATGTTGTTGTTTAGTGCTATACTTGTGCTCCCTAATTGACATGCCAAATCTTACATTGAAGGCGAAGCTTGTCTGTTATTGAACCAAGTCATGAAGGGGAAGAACAAGCGGAAGAAAAATAAAAACCAACTCCTAGTGTTGTAATCAAGCACTGGAACTGTGATGACACAAGTAATGATATAGTTTTGCATCTTAATTTATTGCTATGGCTGGAATGAGCAATTGTTTTGCCACTGATTTGATGCCACTCTTAATGTGTTATGTAATTATCTCTACTTGTGAAAACAGGGATCTTCTTTGAAGATAACATATATTTTAGTGGAACTGCACAAGAAGATGTTGAAAACATTAAACTAATCGAGGAGTATATAGTAAGCATGGTAACCACAGTAGATAACAATAGATGGTTCCGAGAAGTGATTCACCTTCATGCTCTACACAATAAGCCTCCAGACAAGGGTTGGTACTCGCTCACGGATTTCATCCATATGATTGAGCTTTGTCATGTCTATTGGTGTTGTGCTACTATTTAGATATTGTAATGAGAAAGTGGTATTGTCCTTGAGAAGTGCTTCATCTGTGTTGTTTTAAATATTTCCTTTCCTTTTTTCGAGCAAATAGGGATGCTAGCATTTAGTTGTCCCGTTGTCTTTGCACAACAGGATCATCCTCCTCTAAAGAATAATATGGAGTACGTGAAGTTCCTAGTTCCTATTACGCCAGGATAAAAGCCAAGCCTCTCTTCCTAAGAAGGGAGCAGCTGAGATGGTTACATTATTGCCCACAAGAATAAACTAACTTCATCTCAGAAGGACTCACGATCTCCATCTTTGTTGATGTGATGGCCAATAGAATGTTGTGTTAGGATTCCTTCCGGTGAGTTCCATTTTTTTAAACGTGTGTTATGCATGGATCATGTAGGTTGCCTATTTAAACCGTCAATTCATAGTATAGTTTGCTTTATACTAATCACTTTTTTGTATTTGTGCAAATAGTGGTGCTCAGCTTGATTTCAATTAGAACTGCACAAAATGTTCATGAATACATCGAACCATTCATTTCCACCACAAGAAAGGAGGTGCCGATATGTTCAAGGCGTTGCCACATATAAAGGCGAAATCATACAAGCTACACGTGAATTTGGTTGATTTTGGTGGAACTACACAAAAAAGAACAGCTGGTTTATTTAGCGCGAGGTGCCATGTCAATGTCCGAACTGATGGCAAACCCTGCCCGTTCCACAATCATAGGCATTTGATATTTTGGATTGGGAAAACCTTGTCAAAGTTTGCTCATTGATGTACGCAAAACAACACGCATTTGACCTTTTGGAATGGGACAACCTTGCCAAATTTTGCTCATTGATGTTAGCAAGAAGACATGCATTTGATATTTTCAAATGGGACGCCCTTTGCTGTCAGCAGCATCGATCGATTTTTCTTTATTCTTTAATTGTGAAGTAAATATTGGCTCTGAAATGTGAATCGCTGAGATGCATAATCATCGATTGCTTTGATGTTCCCTATGAATTGCCAGGCCTGTGTGTTTGATTGCAATGTACAGGAACGCTAAAAAGATGCTCAAACTCTTTGTACTCCCTCTATTCCTTTTTACATCGCATATTAGTTTTCTTTCAAGTCAGTTGATTTTATATTGTGAATATTAATACTTTTTCTATAAGATTGGTCAAAGTAGAGATACTTTGACTTCAGACAAAACTTATATGCAGACTAAAAAGGACCAGAGGGGGTAGCAAACGAGGTGATCACCCTGGGAATAATGCTAGTACGTATTGTTTTGCATGTTCATCCAATGCCAGTGATACAAGAATTCAAACTAATTGAACTAAATTCATTCATACACTGTCGGATTTCATATAAACATGCTAGATTTCATTATATTTCATACATTCTTCAACTAAAAAGGGGTGCGCTGGACGTATAATTAATTATCCGAAGTTACCCCTCGTGTCCAGTGTAGCTCTCCGACTTCACGTCGCCGTAAAGAAGATAATCAGCCATCAATGGTCAACCCGCCTAGCTTGGTTTCAACCGGAGGGTAGCAGCGATGGCCTTACTTGGTCCCGAGCGGCAGCGACCTACCATGTTCTACTCTTTCTCGTTTTCTGTGTGGCACGGCCTCGTTGGCAGCAGGGCGAGGCCTCGACGGAGACAGTGATGTCCTCTGTCTCGTTGCCGGCAAGGCGGCTCCTCAGCAGAGCGGGGGAAATCCTCCCCATCGTTGCCGGCAGGGCGGGACCTCGGCTGACCTCGATGTCCTCTGCCTCGTTGTTGGCGGGGCGGGGCCTCGGCGGAGTAGGGCCTCGTCAAAGCAGGTGAGGTCCTCCGCCTCGATGCCGACGGGGCGGTGCCTCAGCGGAGCCAGCAATGTCTTCTGCCTCGTTGTTGGCGTGGCGGGGCCTCGGCGAAGTAGGGCCTTGTGGAAGCCAGCATAATCCTTCGCCTCGGTGCCGCGGGGCGGGGCATCGGCGGAGCCGGTGGTGTCCTCTGCCTCGTTGTTGGCACCGCTGGGCCTCAGCGGAGCAGGGCCTTGTCGACGCTAGCGGAGCGGGGACTCGTCGGAGCCGACATTGTCCTCTGCCTTGTCCTCGGTCTCACCAAACAGCGCCTCGCCCGCTTCATCGCCCTCTTTGTAGGCGGCCGCAGCCTCCGCCACCAGCATGCGGTACCGCCAGCGCTTGAGGCGGCTCTCATGGGCGGAGCGGCATGAGTCGAGCAGCGCTTCCTGCTCCGCCCGCTCCGTGGCGATCTACTCCTCCGCATGCAGGTGCTCCTGGAGGAGATGGTGATTGTAGGCAGCGGCGGCCTGCGCCTCCTGAAACTGCTTCTGACGCTTCTGCCTCACCGTGTCCATGTATTGGGAATGGGCCTTGCCGATGGTCATGGTGCAATGCACCAGCGAGGATGGCATGGAGGAGGGGGTTGGCACCGGATTGTCGACTATCATGTTCTCCATTGGGACATTGTCGTCCCTCGGCTGCCTGCCGGCCAGCTAGTAGGTAGCAATGGCTGCCATCTCCTTGTGGTCCGTCGTTCGCCCGTCCCGAAGAGCGCTGGAGCGTGAGGAAACCATGGTGGGCAGTAGTGGTGTGGACAGGAGAAAGGAAACATAGGCGGCTGACTGCTGCTATGGCCGATGCAGCAGTTTATGTAGCAATGGTGGGCAGCGGAGGGACGGACGGGTGGAGCCGGAGTAGCTGCCTCGGCAACCGTGTATCATTAATGTGGACGGAAGACGGACAAATGGATGGCACTTGTGTCGTTTGAACGTGGAGCAATCGCCTGCACCGGGAAGCAGCGCAGGCTGCGCTGACTGTTTCAGGCGAAAAGTGTGCGCAGGCGAGGGAGGCGGTTTGGGTAGGCCAGGGCGGTCAGACTCGTGCTTGGCAGCGGGTTGGTCTAGCAGCAGGACATGCTGGCTCGCCAGCGAGCTCGCCAAGCTGAGCGACGACAATCAGACGATGAACATAGCTTCCGACCAGGAGTCGGCGCCACTGTCCAAGCCGGTTCATGCCGTGTTCACCATAGAGTAGGTGTGGCCGCACTTAGACGCCTTAATGGCGGAAGATCTACCAGCGCAAGAGGACCTGTGTTGCAACCTCCGTCTCCTCAACGAGCACCGGCAAACAAGCGAACGCCAATGCCATCGCGGACATGTGGCCTTATGATCCTGGCTTCCTGAATGAGCAGCGGGTGCTGTATCAGACCATCCATAGGGCCCGTGAGGCCCTCTCCGTCGTCCTTCGAGTTGTTGCGCTTGTCGTGGCGCCGACGTCTCACATTGTCAACATGGTCAACGGACATGAGGAATGAAAAGATGACTTTATTTGGAGAGGATGACAGTGGGGACCCACCAGGGCCATAGCCGCACGTATGCAAGTGCCTCCTTATTATATACAACTATAATTTTTTTGCTTCCTCCTGGTTTTTTGGCATCACAGTCCCACACCATTGTCAACCTATGTAGTCAATAAACGAGAGAATTGCACAAGGAGCGGCTGACAGCTGGGACCAAGCAGCTCGAGCAGTATTTGTGTTTTTGAGTTTTTCTTGAACGATGTTTTTTTGAGAATACAGCAATGTTTTTGTTGTTGTTTAGAGGAGAGCAGGTATTAACTGGGCGGGCTGTGGCCTGTCTAGCCTAGGACAGATACCCAACACAGATATTATTTTTTTCGAGCTGAAAATGGCTAGCCCAGCTATACTTTTTTTTGAGAAATATTCAAGCAAGGTCAACTTGTTATTCTCCGCCCCGCTGGGCTGCAAAATCTTTCCTAGAAGGAATGCATTAGGCTTAACAATAAAATGGACTTTAACAAATAATAAATGAGATGTAGTTATAAAAATTGGGTAGTAACTATAAAAAATGCACCAAACACGTAATTAGTTTTAAAAAATATTATTTTTGGATTCTGAAAATTTTAATTTCATTAATTATTGCGTGCGCAATATTTCGTTGGATTTTTACGTAATATAAACTTATTTTGAAATTATTTTTAATCTTACTAGAAATTTCAGGATAAAAATATTTCGAATCCCATCAAAATGTGCGAAATTTTATTGAACTATGTGTTGAGCGATTGGTTATTAATCATTTTCCTAGCTAAAAAATGGGTTGTACTATTAACAAACTATAAATAGGCTGTAGTAAATTCCATTAGAATTCAAAAATGGGATGTACATTCTTACAAATCGCAAATGAGCTATATGTTCTCTGACATACACTTGTGGGCCTACAAAGTTGATGCGTCCCTAAAAACCTAAGTTGACGCTTATGCAAGGCTTGGTCAACTTATAGTCAACACACGGTTCTAGCAGCAGTGGCCGTTGGATGTCCATCCAACGGATGTCGTGCTTCTTCTTCAATCTTGGATATTCTTACTTCAGCCGTCCAAAAAATAATTCCTCCCCCCTAACATCTAGGGCGCACCATTTTGGAGGCTGACCTGTGGGCCTACTAAGTTGACGCGTATCATGGGCTTTGTTAGCTTAGTCAATATAAACGGTTCTAGCTGCAGTGACCGTACGATGTCCATCCAACGGCCATCGTGCTTCTTCAACCTCTGGTCTTCTTGCTCCAGCTACCCAAACCAGTGCCGACCGTGCCGCCTGCTCCTGCCTCCCGTGTCCGACTATGCTGCCACCGCTGGCCATGCCATCCCTCTATACTCACCCACACCTCCTGTTATTCTCCGGCGACGGCAGCCTCACACTACAGCCGAAGCAGTCAACCCACGTACTCCCCTCCGCATGGGCATCCACTGCCATGTCTTCCCTGCCTCCACGTCGTTCCCTTCCTAGGCCTCGCCATCGTCCACCGTCTTGATGCTCTCGGCGCGGCGTGGTTAACGTGGTCAATGGAGGACAGCAACGGAAGAGGACTTTAGGCGGTGAGGCTGATAGCTGGACCCACCAGCTACATCTTCGAACACAAGGAAGTGCCTCCTTATTACTCTCAAAATAAAAATGATTCCTCCCCCCTGATAGCTAGGACCGAGCAGCTATATCTTCGCATGCAATGAAGTGCGTCCTTATTCTCCCTGACCGCTGGGACCCACCCAGTCAATGTTGTCTGTCTGGTCGCGAATGTGTATGTACATACTGGTCGATCGATCTCTCTGCAAGTATGAATCGTGGCCAAGTAAGTAGCGGCACGTGTCGTTGTACAGCACCCGACATAGCAGTTCACGCAGTCCTGTCTAAGTCATGTACACGTACGTACAGCCATAGGGCAAAAAATACGGCCACATACGTACATATGGGCGGGGTCTCGAGCGTGTACTCGCACATATATATATGGACGACCAGGTCTTGTGTACATGGAGAGGCAACGGACGGCAGCAACGATGTCATGTTCATCGGGCAGTGAACCGGCTGGGTCGGAGCGAAGAAACAATGTCCTGTTCATCGGGAGGCAACCGACTGGGTCGGAATGCGTCGTGTTCATCGGGAGCCAACCGGCTTGGACGGAACAGCCGATTGAAATGAGGCCTGGCGTACCGCAGAACGGAGGAAACGACCTTGTGTTCAACCAGCCACGGTCGAAACGGGATCCTGTTCATCGGGAGGGGTCTGGCGTACCGCAAAACGGAGGAAACGGACTTCTCTCGGACCTCCTACATCGAAACGGGGTCTTCTTGATCGGGAGGGGTGTGGCGTACCACAGAACGGAGGAAACAGACTTATTTTGGAGCGCTACGGTCGAAACGGGGTCCTGTTCATCGGATTGGGTGTGGCGTACCGCAAAATGGGACTCCACAGTATATTTTCATCTCCACCGTCGACCTCCTCCCACCTCCACGGGCTACTGTTCATCCACCGTCGACCTCCTCCAGCCTCCACCTGCGACTGTTTATCCACGGGCTCCTGTTCATCCAGCCTCCACCGCTCCTCCACCGACTACTGTTCAACCAGCCCTCTCCACGGGGTCCTGTTCAACCACCCATCCACGGGCTATTGTTCATCCAGCCCTCCACCGGCTACTGTTCAACCAACCCTCCATGGGGTCGTCATGTTCATCCAGCCCTCCACGGGGACCTGTTCATCTAGCCCTCCACGGGGTCCTGTTCATCCACCCCCAACCGCTTGATCGGGGTCCTGTTCATCCAGCGGCAACGGCCTCTACTACCACGGGGTCTTGTTCATCCAACCCCCCACTGGGAACTATTCATTCAAATCCCCCCAACGACGCTCACTATTCATCAAGGGAAGGAGGTAGCGGGGTTCGATCGGCTTCAGTTAGCACCAGTAGCGAAGGAATTGCTCGATCGGGTTCAGTTAACAGCCAGATCGATCGATCGCTCGGGTTCATTAACCCGTAGCCTGCAGTGCAATCGCTCCGGTTCAGTAGGCGAACACTTCGCTTGGGTTCAGTTAGAGCCCAACGCCTCACACCCACGCACGTACGTGTATGAGAGAAACGCGCATCACTCGGCCCCGACCACCCACCGTAACCGTGAACTCTCCGATATTTTCCTCGCCCTCGCTTCTACCGCGGTTTTTTCCATCATGGATGGCCCAAAGAATGTCATGCAGTTGTGTCTCTGGCCCACCCAGGACGAAAAGCCCATTTTCTGTCATGATTTTTGGTCATAGAAGTAGGAGCCCACCACATCTATGATGATACCGGGTTTTGTCACAATTATCGTCATAGAAGTGTCATAAGCATGACATATTTTTTTTGTTCGGCCCAAAATGTCACGGATGTGTCTTTTTTTGTAGTGTATGTTCTATGCTCAATGAAGAGCTTGTCCATCCTATCAGTGGTGGTGGATTCTGTCAAGACCTTACATATCAATATGTGGTGTTTTGATCTGAACACGATTATTGGCTTGCTGCAATGTTTTTCATGTCTGGAGAATTTGTATATAAAGGTGATGATTTCACGCACGTTAAAATTCCATATATAATGTACTATAATTAATCGTTCAACTATCACTCTTTTAACATAATCTTTTTTAGACATTAAGTGTTTTAAATCTTCATCTCTATTTAGGCACTAACACATGGAGAGAAAAGTATAACCAATCAATGGTTCAAGAAGCACCGGGTTTTTCTCAGATCTCATGACATTCGTTTGAAGACAGTAACGCTGGAAGGATATGCATCCAACAATGCAAACACTAGCTTTGTCACATTCTTCATGTTGAATGCGAGGGCACTATTGTCCGTGAGGATTAAGTTTTTCGACAAGAAATTTCTTACGGCTGCAAGTGTTAAACAACATAAAAAGAAGTTTTAGGTGGACCTAAGGGCTTCTGATCGTGTCGGCTTCTATTTACAACAGATTGTCATCATGGACCAATAGAATTTCTGGCCCGGGATCTTAATTTTATGGATCAGTCCGATCCATTTGATTATGACTGCAGAAAACTTTGGTTGAGTTAGATGTCATTGTCCTGTTCAATCTGGATTTTGTCTAAACCTGATGAGCAATTAATCCCCGTGCTTTTGTACTATTTGTAAGCTGGAGTTATATATTGTTGCCCTTTTCAACTTAGCTTTGACCCATATTTTCTTTCATACTGAGCCAATGGCTTGTCATTTCTTTAATTAAGACATAAATATTATAAGCATTCACAACATAGGGAAAGAACATCTCTCGCGGGATCCTTGAGATGTTTGTTCATTATTTTCAGGTAGCACACCAAATGGGATGTAATTCTTAATAAGAAAAGCTGCATGGTAGTGACAGATTTGGATTTGTCATTTGGGACCCATGAGGAAAAAGCCTATCCAGGGCGGTGCCGACTCGACAGTAAACATTGAGAAACCTGGTTTTAAAATTACTGTAAATCCAAAACTCGCCTCAAAATCATGAAACTTGGCATGGTGTTGTGACATAGAACCAGCATGCCGTGGTTAAAAATTAGTCCAATTTGGGACAAGTTTTGGTACAAACTTCTTACAAACCGGAGCTTCTCTCAAAAAGGCTCATGGTTCCGAGAGGGACCTTGTCACCTATGTGTGCGAAACGACATATGCTGTCTCTTCCTGCCTTGATTTATTTTACAGAGGCAGCATGCAACTATAGTAGCGTCGTCCTAAAAATATGAAATTATTCACGGTTTGTTTTGCCTTTTTATACATTATTTGAGTTTTCTAGGAATTTTGGAACATACTTTGGTGTGTGCAAAGGTCATGTGTGTACTAGCCACATATGTAATTAGATGTTCAATCTTTTTATGGAATCAAGTCCTTATAAGTTAGAAGTACATATGTTGTTGTTCTGTGTGCAATGACATCGCACACGGACCATACTGGGGAACCCGTCGGTGATGATTTCATCAATCGCTGACAATTATAAACCACCAAGCGTTTGCCCACAACACACACGGCTTATTAGCAGCAATCATCTGTATTATTATCGGTCTTCGGCTCTTCGCACACATTTCTGATTACAGACCTATTTGCCGCGTATCACACACATCTTGTTAAATTGAACCGTTTCTGTTCTCTTAGCTCAAAGCAAATAGTTCATCCAAGTAAACCGTATGCCATATATCGCACACACCTTGATGTGACTGGCCGTTTCTTTTGTGTTGCCTAATCACAAACAGTTCATCCGAGTGAACTGTATGCCATATATCGCACACGCCTTATCTGGATGCCCGTTTCTGTTCTTCTTCCTCATCACAAATAGTTAATTGAACTGAACCGTATGCCCTGCATCACACACGCAACTAAAATCGAAACCGTGTTTGATGGGTCCGCCATCGCAAATTTTTTGCATCTTTTTTGACAGTTTTTTACATCATCGTTTGCGATTAAATGCATCGCACACAATTTCGTCAAAGGATCTCTGATCGTAGTGTCGTGTTAGCAGCATCCTGCAGCAGTGATAAAACAATAACATGTAATATACCATATGAAACATAGCATTTGCATGTAAATACTTCCACACACACACACACACACACACACACACACACACACACACACACACACATATATATATATATATATATATATATATATATATATATATATTACATTTAACATAATACGATAGCATATTTTTAATTAATTACCAAAGAAGAGATAAGTGTTTCCGATGAAGGGCACTTTATTATTTAAACGGTTTAAGTATTACACCCGACCTCTGCATAACTAAGATGAACACAACCATAACCAAGTCCACTTTTCAAAAAAGAAAAGAGGCGGAATACAAGTAATCATGTGGAGACTGCATAACACCTAAGACGTAGGAGGGCCAATTCGAAGATCATGCTACCATCCATATAGAGTAAAAGTACCCCTTGTCGTGGCCTCCAAAGGTGCACACACCTCCGTAAACAGGTTTGGATTCTCCACATGTCGTAGAGATGACCATAAACAGAGCTACCGGTGCATTGATACGTCTTCAACGTATCTATAATTTTTGATTGTTCCATGCTATCATATTATCATTCTTGGATGTTTGACAATTATTTTATATCAACTTTATATTATTTTTTGGGACTAACCTATTGACATAGTGCCCAGTGCCAGTTGCTGTATTTTGCTTTTTTTACTTCGCAGAATATCAGTACCAAACAGAGTCCAAACGCAGTGAAACTTTTTGGAGAATTTTTTTGGACCAAAAGACCACTGATGGGCCAAAGAAGTACCATAAGTGAGCCTCGAGGGGGACACAACCCACCACGGCACGCCTGGAGGCCCAGGCGCACCCAGATGGGTTGTGCCCACCTCGGTGGCCTACTGCACCGTCTCTTCGCCCTATAAATAACCAAATAATCCAGAAACCCTAGGGTGGTCGACGAAACACAATTCCAGCCGCCGCAAGTTCCAGAACCACGAGATCCAATCTAGACACCATCACAGAGGGGTTCATCATCCTCATTGGTGCCTGTCGGATGATGTGTGAGTAGTTCATCGTAGACCTACGGGTCCGTAGGCAGTAGCTAGATGGTTTATTCTCTCTCTTTTGATTCTCAATACAATGGTCTCTTGGAGATCTATTTGATGTAACTCCTTTTGCCATGTGTTTGTTGGGATCCGATGAACTTTGAGTTTATGATCAAATCTATATCCATGAATATTATTTGAGTCTTCTTTTGATCTCTTATATGCATGATTCTTTGTAGCCTCGTATTTCTTCTTCGAATATTTGGTTTAGTTAGGCCAACTAGATCAATTTTTCTTGCCATGGGAAGAGGTGCTTTGTGATGGGTTCAATCGTGCAGTGTTCTTTTCCAGTGACAGAAGGGGCAGCAAGACACGCATGTATCGTTGCTATTAAGGATAACAAGATGGGGTCTATTCCTACATGAATAGGTCTCATCTACATCATGTCATCATTCTTATTGCATTACTCTGTTTCTCCATGAACTTAATACACTAAATGCATGCTAGATAGCGGTCGATGTGTGGAGTAATAGTAGTAGATGCAGGCAGGAGTCGGTCTACTAATCTTGGACGTGATGCCTATATATTGATCATTGCCTGGATATCATCATAACTATTCGATTTTCTATCAATTGCCCAACAGTAATTTGTTTACCCATCGTGCGCTATTTCTTGAGAGAAGCCACTAGTGAAATCTACGGCCCCCGGGTCTATTCTTCATCGTATTTGCTTTGAAATCTATTTTTATTCGCTTTTATTTTCAGATCTATTATTTCAAAAACCCAAAAATACTTGCTACACATTTTATTTGCATCTTTTATTTCGCGTTTTATCAAGATCTATCTATCCAATCTACCACAAATTTTATCCCGTCAACTTGATAATTTCTAGCGCCGTTACCCGAAGAGGGATTGACAACCCCTCATACGCGTCGGGTTGCAACTATTTATTCTTTGTGTGCAGGTACCGTTTACATAGTGTTGCTTGGTTCTCCTACTGGATTGATACCTTCGTTTCACAACTAAGGGAAATACCTACCGTAGTTGTACTGTATCATCCCTTCCTCTTTGGGAAAATGCCGACGCAGTTTCAAGCGTCATCATGCAATCATAGGTAACCTGCATAAGAGAAGTACTTTTTTCGTTAAAAACCTTATCATTTTTACTTAGCCAAAATGATCAAATAATGGCAAGAGCTCCCACCCTGAGAAGAATTCTAAACCTGTAATCAATTTCATATAACCAGTCGCCAAATATATTAGCAACACTACATGGAGGGTACTAGTCAGAAGCTACTTGGATGGCAACCATATAGAACGGGCCAATTTGCATTTGGAAAACAAGTGTTTTATTGTTTCGTCGTGATGACAGAACATATATTACGTATTTCCATGCAAATTCCTCTTAATAAGGTTATCTTTAGTAAGAATGACTCCTCGATGAAGATACCATGCAAAGGTTTTATTTTTAACCGGTATGTTTGTCTTCCAAATCTTCTTATCATTATCAACTAGCACATCTGACTGGATCATAACACTATACATGGAGTTCACCATGAATTTACCATTCACTTGTAGGCTCCAAAGAAATTCATTGGCGCCTTGTGACAGTTGTACCATGGATAGTCTTAGTAATAGAGTGTTCCACGATGCAAGTTTGGGACCAATTAAATCTCTTCTGAACATCACATTCGGCGGAAAGGATTCCAGAACTATTGCAATTGTATCACCCTTGTGACACACAATATTGTATAGAGCGGATATTGTTCTCGGAGTGTAGCATTGCCTAGCCACTTATCCTCCCAGAATCTAATTTCCGATCCATCTTTAAGAGTGAAGGATGCATAGGGAAGAAGTATTTCTTCATAGCTATTAGACCAGCCCAAAAGTGCGAGTCACTATGCTTCCAATATACTTTGGACGTTGCTTTTGAGCCTACATATTTTCTCGCGATGAGGGTTTGCCGTACACCATTTTCTGTCAGTAACTTAAACAACCATTTGCCGAGGAGAGCAATATTCTTAACCTCAAGATCATGAATTCCCATCCCTCCTTTGTCTTTGGGACGACAAACCACACTCCATTGAGCCAGACGATACTTCTTTTTCTCACTATATTCTTGCCAAAAGAATCTTGATCAGAAATAATCCAATCTATTTAAGACTCCTATAGGCGGTTGGAAGAAGGAAATCATGTAGAGTACTATATTACTTAGCACTGAATTTATGAGTACCGATCTTCCACCCAGAGATAACACTTTACCTTTCCAATCGCTTAATCATTTTTGTAGTCTTTTCTAGACGTGTTTCCATTCAGCATTTGTGAGTCTCCGATAATGCATCGGTAGCCCCAAATAACTGATCGCAAACAGGCCTAAACTGCAACCAAACAGAATAATTCACTTTTATGGAAGTTTATCTTAAGACCTGTGAGGTGCTCGAATAATAATAAAATTAATTTCAGGTTGTTCGTTTTCTTTAGGTCATGATCCGTAAAGAGAATCGTAGATATATATATTTTTGTTTTTAACTTGTTCTCTTTCTTTAGCAACATATGTGTTTTTGTGGGAGGAGAGCAAACTTCATCATTGTAATAAGTTTCTAATGGGACAAGACACTTAAAACCACTTTTATTGACACATAAGATTCTAAAATGCTACGCATATGCATGAAGAAAAAAATTCAATCATATCCGTATAATTTTATCAATATAGACATCCATATTCTCCACCATCACCCACATCAAATTAAGCCAATCTACCTCGCTAGCTCGATCCATATCATCGATCCATACGTATCTCATATCCATGTCAAGAAGATTAATTACCATAATCTACCTTCATATATATCATCGATCCATAATCTAGTTAATTTAAACTCATCTATCTACACTATAGCATTCAAACTAACCTAAAACCAGAATCCATTGCGAAGATCATCATATGCCCATGAAATTTCCAAACTTACCAAAATATGACAAAACTTAATAGGAAAAAATGAGATGAATGGAGGAGCTCACCTTCGGCCGGTGGGGTTTTCTCGGTCGCCGGCGTCAAGGTGCTACAGGTGCAGGCGGGGTCGGCGTCGGGTTTGGTGGTGGAGGAGTCGCCGTCATCGAGGTGGCGGAGAGGAGACATCGCAGTTGTAGGATTCAAGATCTTGGGCGTGATCGACCTCAAGTGAGGTGGGGAGGCGGGGTAGATGATGACGAGCTTGGCGGCAGTGTTGTGGTGTGGGGAGGGGAAGTGTGCTGTGCATGATATAACTGGCTGGTTGGGCTGTGGGCGGCATATTTATTCAATGTAAGCCAAGTGCATTTCATCGTCCACTCGACTTTCATGAGACAACACGTTTTCGGGGTTTTTAAAAAGAAAATGTA
Source organism: Triticum dicoccoides (assembly GCF_002162155.2). Lineage (NCBI taxonomy): Eukaryota > Viridiplantae > Streptophyta > Magnoliopsida > Poales > Poaceae > Triticum > Triticum dicoccoides. The sequence continues at coordinate 161,193,601 of NC_041380.1, read as the reverse complement.
TTATATACACCATGAGGTCCATTAGGCAACACTCGTCTTATATGGACCACTGTCACGAGCGGCGAGAACAATCACTGGCACGGTTCCTCGTCGTTTGGGTCGTAAAGCCTAGCATTTTTGCTATTATACAATGAATTTTTTTCTATACGTCGTGTGTTTTTAGGTGTGTCACAACATACGGGGTGATAAGCCGAGGGCCCGTTCGTTGCCGTGTGCTTGACACCAACACACGGCTTAAGGCGCTATAAGAGGTCAGCAAAATACACTCCGCTTACCAAGAAACACATGGCAAAATATGTGTTTCCTATTGTGTCTCTATCATTTTTTTCTTTGAAAAGGAGATTGAAACCCCCGGTCCTTGTATCAAGAGATGCACACAACCATCTTAAATAAATTATTTAACAAAGGTATGATAAGAACATACATCAAACAATTCAAAGTCACCCCCCACACCTACAAACACGACAATGGAGAATGCCATCACGCCCCAGCATCTAGAACCGGGGTCCATGCCGATCCACCCGCATGATGTACGGCATACACCCGCTGCTGCAGGCCCAAAGCATACACCGCATGCACACGCTTCAGAAGCCCCCACCACCATCGAACCGCTGACCCATCTCCAAAAAAGATATCCGCAATATCTTTGCCAAGCCAGTCAGCCATCGACGCTGCCACGGCGCCAAACAATGCCACCGCCCTGCACCTGTCCATCAAGACGCATCCGTAGCCAAGTCTCCGCTGCACCATGCAGCTTCACCTCCTGACGACTCAACCAAGTATCTGCTCCGAAACGATGTCCTAATGAGGGAAGATGAGACCAAAAGCGTCGCCATCGTCCGACCCAGGAGACTCAGATCAAGGGTTTCCCCTCGGAACAGCCCCAACGAGGAGATGATGACTGCAGTAATGATGTCTTCAATTTTTGTTTTATGAAGTAATACTATCTCTTTATCAACTTTGGTAAAGACAACGGTCGTGGAACAAATGAAGAAATATAGGTCCGAAATTTCCCCAACAATTTTCATATTTCTTATGTTAATTACATACTTATTGGAAAGCTGCTCCGGATGCAAAGTAATTAAGGCCACACTCATGGTAAATTTCACAGATTATCACCACACAAAAGAAGAAAAGGAGATGTGACATAGTGGAAATGAAATCAAGAAGAGTCCAGGAGGAAGAAACACCAAGGGCCACAGCTGCCACTACAGAGCATCGCCTCCCCACCCGCTCCTAGCCTCCTACCGTTCTCCTTTAAACACACTCTTCTCCCTCATTTGCCTTCCTCATCTCTCACTCTATCCATCCCATCTCTCTCCGCCCACGAAACACAAACATGCAGATACTCAACGAGCAGCTGGCTGCACCATCCACAGGCCTAATGGTAATTGCTTCTTGCTCTGAAACTAGCTTCTTCTTTAAGCATCCGTTTTCCTAAAGATTAAGATTTGGATGCACATGTAACGGGTAGTAGCTAGAATAAAATCATGGCTACTACTGGGTGGGGAAATAGTAGATACGCAAGAAGAGGGAGAGATTCGGCTAGGGGCAGTGGTGCTTACTCTCTAAGAAAGCCGCAGAGAGAAAGGCACCACCAAGGAGAGGAGATGGATCACAGCCTCTCCTTTTCTTCCTATCTCCAAAGAAGGGTCCAAGAAGTAGCAGCTCAAGAGAATCGGGTATATTTACAGCCCAGCCAGAGATACAACCCGTCGGTTTTGGTTATGTAGATCCATCTGTTCTCCCATTGATGATACAACTTTTGGTCCGTGTCACTGAAATTTTGCGTTGCTGATCCAAGGTGAAGGAGTCTGCGTCCCCGGGGTCGGGGTCGGGATCGGCAGGGGGGGCTGCTGAGAAGATGGGGAGAGGGAGGATCGAGATCAAGCGCATCGAGAACACCACGAACCGGCAGGTCACCTTCTGCAAGCGCCGCAACGGCCTCCTGAAGAAGGCGTACGAGCTCTCGGTGCTCTGCGACGCCGAGGTGGCGCTCATCGTCTTCTCCGGCCGCGGGCGCCTCTACGAGTACTCCAACAACAGGTGCTCGCCGCTCTCTTGAATTATTTTCTGCACAGACGGACGCATACATGGCATATGCTCATGTGATCTTGCCCAAATTGGAGCTGTTTTCCTTCTATCCTTTCGTCTTGGCAAAAGGGGGGGAAAGGGGAGCTGCATCTTTCTTGCTATACTCGTTCCGTTGATTAACTGTCTTGTTTATTTCCGTGCTTCTGGGGGCTGAAGCGGGGGTGAAAGAAATTCCAGCAGTTTCTTTGTGTGCGCTCGCGCCGTATAGCTTGCATCTGTGTGCTAGCTTGTGCTGATGTGTTTTTCGTTGCTGCTTTCGTTAGTGGTTCCGTGAGGTGAGCTAGATGTCTGCGTAGATTCAGCACAGTGCATGCCTTGTGAAGCATGTGTACATGCTTTCTCAGCTCTTCTTGTGTGTATGGAATGGGTGTCTGGGTTTGCTTGGGGCTGGTGGTCCTCTTCTTTTCTTGCTCAATTTATGTTCTTTCCTTTCTCTCCCTCCCTCTCTCTCTGTATGGGACGAAGGGGAGGGGATAGGAAGAAGGTAAGAGCCTTAGATCCCTCACACCTTATCATGATACATAATCGATCGATAGATGGTGGCAGAAACATGTATATGTAATCACACAAAAAATTACAAGTTATTATCTGTTTCTCACCGCCTATTCTATTTTCCCACCTGTATGGCATAGCTTAATTACCGTGTACGTAGGTGCAGATCTACTAGCTAGCAACTTTTTTTCTCCCTGGGCTTGGTATATCTGCAGTAACTCCGTAACTGCTGCATACAAGATCATCTGTGTGTATGTGTCACACACACAGATGTAAGCCACGATATCATCAAGCTTCTTTTGCATCATCGCCTTCTGTTCCCCGCCAATGATGGGTTAGGGTTAGGGTTCCGTCACATGTGCCCCCATCTCCCTCTCTCTCTCTCTCTCTCTCTCCGCGCGCTGTAGATGTTACTGTTGCCTGTGCGTGTGGTGCTGGTGGCAGCGACGCCTCTCTCCTCATTAGGGCCATGTGTGGTGTCCTCTTGTTAAGCCAAGGCTCATCACGCCAGCTCTGGGCCCCTAGCTAGCTTCTGGCAGCAGCACTGTACTTTCATGACCCGCCAATACAGTGAAGGCACAGCACCGTAGCAGTAAAGAAGAAAATAATGTACTGTAGTAACCTTTCTTTTTCCTCTACTTTTGGGGCCGACTTTTTTTTTGCGGGAAACTTTTTTGTGCCGTTTCAGTGAGCTCCTCTGATTTCCATTAGCTGAAAAGGCCTGTCTATATGCAAAACTAAAATGTACGTAGTGGTATTTTTCCCATATGTGTCTAGCAGTTGCTGATTTGAAATAGAAGGGCAGCATCAAATAACAACATAGATAGCATGCCACTTTTTACACTTACTTTCTGTACATTTCGGTCTCTTTGTACACATATATAGTATATAACAATATCAAAACTTGAGAACTGCCCATGATACAAATGTTTGTGTTACAATTCGTGAACTTTTTGAAATGCAGACTTACTTGCGCTTGCGTATCTAAAAGGACAAGTAAAAAAATCCGTATGATAATTAAAGGGGGCACCTTATTATGGATTTATTTTATTATTTGTTCAGTTAACAAAATTTTGAATACTAGCGTCATATATGTAAAGATGGACAGGGTAATTCTTCTTGAATATAAGAAATGAACCCAGATGAAGCATTTATGTGCGTGCGTGCATAAATTTGTGCTGCAATTTTTCATTTCACGCCCAAATGTATTTATTTATTTGAAAATCTTGGCTTTACCCGGACATATGTGTTCACTGTACTACACTGTCAAGCGACAACCTCTCTCCGGTGGTTTTATGTGTGTCTACAGTGATGTGAAGGCTGCCCTGCGTACGGAGCCAATGGCTGTCACGGCGCGGTCAGAATCAAGCCGTACGTTGCATCGGGTACTACTGTACAACTGTACAACACAGAGAGAGAGAGAGAGGATGGGTGAGCTCCATGGGTGGTCAGAAGGGGCGGGTAAAAGCAGAGACCTTGGCTGCCGTGGTTCTCTCCTACGAATAAACACTGGGTAATAGGGCGTGTTCTCTGTGCCGCAGCGAATAGCATGCTCGACGATGCTAAGGTTCCGTCCAGCAGTGAGAGAAATCCGTGTCAACAGTGCGTGTCATAATGAACAGTGGCTTTGCATTATTATACGTGATGTGACATTCGCTCTCGTCGGTGTTCGATGGTGGCCGTAGCAGAGGTAGTGGTAACTATGGTCTTCCCTTTGAAGCATGCATTCTACTAGTACTATTTTTTGAGAAGTGAAGCATTCTTTTTTAATGTTGCTTTGGAGAGGAAATGTAGTGAGTTAGTGACATTACTCTTTGGTGGGGTTTTATTTTATGTGCGGGGTGGAATATATTGTTTCACAGTACTCGATTTTTTGGCTAATAACCTGTGCTCTGATTTTTCTTTAGCAATGAAGAATTTCCCAGTCTTATGTTTGACAGTGGTACATTGGTGGTATGTTAATGTATATATTGATGTGATAGTAAGTTAGATGTTCCATGTTAAATATGGTGACACATGTTTTTGCTTCAAAATTGTTTCTAAGCTCCAGTTTCTGATTCTTTACATCATATAAACATAAATTAGCAAAGGTAATTAATAAAATCACACAGTTCACTTTGACGACATCCTTTTGGTTCTTGCGTTACACTAGTGCATGCAATTTTCTTGGGAACTGATGGGATCATGGCGTGTGTAAAATCAGATTTAAATTTTTTCCCATAAATGCCGCGGGCGTAAACTTATGTGACCAAACTAAAGATGGATATCAAACACCACATATAGCTATATGGCTAGCTACTGACTATACTGATCAATACTATGAAATTGGCCGTTAGATTCAACAACATAAAATACAAGCACTTTTCGAAAAGAAAACATAAAATACAAACACAACTGGAATTCTCTTGAAGTCACATACTCACATGTAAAATATCCATGTCTGGACATTGTACACCTTGAAGGCCTCTTAATATTGGAAAGGAAGTCTTCGGTAAAGAGCGACCACACTGTAGTACAAGCTAGTTAGCTCGTGGAAAAGGCTAGTGATGGCACACATCTTTGCCCAGCATGACATATGATGTTTTTTCTACATCGACCTGATGGATTTCACATTGCTCTTGTTCAATACAACAGAGCAACTGTATATACATTGTCCTAAAAACTATGAGATACATCCAATTTATTTGGTCTATTTTTGGCAAGGGTCTATCTGGACTCTATTTTAGTAATGATGTGGTAAGTAACAAAGTCCGGTTTCTGAATCTTGACAACCAATATTTGAAGTATGCAATAATAGCACATTAATTTGATATAACTAATCTAATATCCCCCAAATCTACCACGTTATTATAAAAGTTGGTTATAAATTTTCTGAATCATTTAATGAGGTTTTTTCCCGAATAAATCGCTGTTAATTTCCGAAAAACAGAACTTTGATTTATTTTTTATTACTGTTGTTTCCAGTTAATGAAGTTAATTATTACTGTTAATTTGAGTATTATTTGTGTTGGTACGAACTAGAAAGTTCATATTTATGCTTGTACTAACTCCACTGGTGTGTACCCAAATTAATGCAGCGTGAAAGCAACCATTGAGAGATACAAGAAGGCAACAAGTGACACCTCCAGCGCTGGTACAGTCGCAGAGATCAATGCCCAGGTAACATCATATGTCACTCAACAAGTCAACATAAAATATTTCTAGACCCTAGCAACCCGGCCCCTAGGTTGCATGCAGTCTTAGTCCTACTACTAGGAACTTCACCCTGCTAGTCAACATTCCATCTAACTGTGCTCCAGCGTACAAAAGGATTCCTTTGAGCAAAATCTTCAGATTGGACATCCTGGTCATAGGGAACTTGTGGTCATTACACAAAGGAATGTCCGGTGATACTACTCTCAAGAGATCATGTTTGGACCAGCAGACCATATTTATATATGTAATTCTGTATGTGTGCAGTGGACACTTTCATGCATCATTCAGACGGGAGACGGGAGAGACAGTAACATGCAAACTGAGGTTTAGCAAATCAGAAATGCGCCCATATCTGTTTCTTTTGGGAAGAAAGAAATACGCTTATAATATATAAGTTCCTGGTTAATTTGTTGATCTGATTATATGGGTTAACCATTTCTCTGGTTTAGATTTGTTGAGATCAAGATTTAGTAGGCATAGGTATGTACGTGGTTCGTGTCAAGTAGCAACGATATTTAAATAGTTCCAGGAAAAACAGTTTTGGGCCATGCTTGCTAGTTTCACCTGAATAACATATATTTTCATGTGGGTTACATGTTAGACAGAAGGACCAATGATTCGTCTGAAATACCAACTTATAATTCATGTGCTTTTATGTATATATGCATATGACTACTTGTGCAGCCAGCCAGCCACCAGTAAATATTGTGGTATATCGCAAAAACTAGAGTAATGAAAGGGACCGTAGTGTGGAGTGAGTTAGTTTGTCTTCATGAGTTTATTTTCTCTAAACATAGCTTTCGTTTGGCTCAGTAAGTATTTTTGGAATTTCGTGGAATATTGTTTTTTTTTTAAAACCATAGTTTGAAAAACTTTGCTGTGTTTGGCATCGATAAATACCACAGTTTTATAAACCGTAGTATCTCTAATACTGTAGTATTTCTGCAGTATTTTAAAAAGAGGTCTTGACCTCTTTTTTTCTGAACCAAACTGAGAAAACTATGGGTCTTAGAAACTGGATTATTCATTAATTGTCCAGACATTGAAATACTGAGGTTTTACATTACCACAGTTTTCAAAATACTAGTGTCTAGTGTCTGGATAAGAAGATTTACAAGGAGGTATGTTGCATGATGCTGTTCCACCCTTCATGGCGGAGCGTTGTGTCAATTGATTTATCTAAGTCGATGCGCTGCAAAAAATTGTCATTGTTTTCATAAATGTAGTTTTCAATAAAAATACTAAAATTATATTTAGAGAGTCTACCTTTTCAAAAAAATATTTAGAGAGTCTACCTTTACTTTACTTAAGTACGCCTAATAATGCATGGTTTTGATGCATGTGCATGCTATACAAATAGAATGCTGGAACCACGAAGAATGAGCACTGCTCTTCTCCTAATTTCACATATATATGAAACAAATATGCATGAGTGGAAACTCACATTCAGCAATTTGTGAATGAAATCATGTAATATTTATTAGTCATTCTCCAATTATTATTTTTTTGGAAAAGGGGGACTCCCCGGTCTCTGCATCAGGAGTGATGCATACAGCCATCTTATTAAAGAAGCGACAAAAAGTGCGTACAAAATTCCATAGTCTCTAACTGAAAACAATAAAAAGCAGCCCACACAGAGCGCAGATTAGTCATTCTCCAATACCAATATCTGTATATTGTACTCACTGGACTCAAATTACAAACTTGCAGCACTACCAGCAGGAATCTGCGAAGCTGAAGCAGCAGATAACCACCTTGCAGAACTCCAACAGGTTCATTTTTTCCCCAAGTCAGCAACTTAGTTAATCTCAACTTATCAAGCAAGTTCCATTTTGCTTTGTAAATAAACTCTTGCCTACATTGATGCCATAGGACTCTAATAGGCGATACAATGGCCACCATGAGCCACAGAGACCTGAAGCAGCTGGAGGGAAGGCTGGACAAAGGCCTAGGAAAGATTAGAGCAAGAAAGGTTCAGTTTGCTATGAACACTTGCATGAATTCTGTTGAAAAGAACTATTTTGTTTGTCTAGCTCCTGACCTTCACATTTAATCTGCAGAACGAATTACTATGCGCTGAAATTGAGTACATGCAGAGAAGGGTACGTAACACAATAAAACAATAGCGTCTTTTCTTCTTGCAGCTGTTTTCCTTGCTTTGACATTAAAAAATTGAAATTACAAGATGAGCCATATATATTCAGGAAATGGAGCTGCAGAATAACAACTTCTTCTTGAGGGAAAAAGTAAGTACCTAGTATCTCCTACTCCCTCCGTCCGAAAATACTTGTCCAAGGAATGGATGTATCTAGATGTATTTTAATTCTAGATACATCCATTTATATCTATTTCTATGACAAGTATTTCCGCACGGAGGGAGTATTTACAAAAGACAATGCATGTGACTTACATGAGAACTTTAAACTAATAAGGTACACAAACAGTCCAAGTCACGAACTAATCTCAACGCAGGTAGCTGAGACTGAAAGGGGGCAACAGCAGACGTTGAACATGATGGGGGCGGCTTCGACATCGAATGAGTACGAGCAAAATATGATCCATTGTGATCCGAGAACCTTCCTGCAGTTCAACTTCATGCAGCAGCACCCTCAGTACTGCTCCCAGCAGGAGGACCGAAAAAGTTTCAACTCAGGTAAGATATTCTTCTAGCCTGTACTGTAGGCATGGTTTTCACTTTCGGCTTCAGGAAAAATTCAGCAACAACCGAAATCACCGAAATTCAGTGAAATTTCGGCCAATAATGGACCCAACTATTAATTTGAATACAATTAAATATTAAAAAATGAAAAAATATTTGAATTTTTGTGTATTTCTGAAATACTTTGGCCGAAAGGTAAATATTTCAATGTCTACTGAAATGCCTGAAATTGGTGAATTTCATCGAAATCTCACTGAAATTATGTATGTATATTCATTTAATATAATCTTAATGTTTGCTAATGCATGTGAATAACTGAGCATATTGAAAATTCTAATGGAGAGAGCTAGTTGCTAGATATGCAACATTCAAGTAAAATTTCTGACTCTTAGGTCTCTATGGGCTATACATAGTAGAAACAGGAAAAGTGACACAAGCCCAGTCAATAGGAGCACCTAAGTATTGTCACAAAGACGAATATTTATGTGCTTTCGTTAACTATATATAACCGCCTATGTATTTTAATGCTTTAGTGCCCTTGTTTGTCTTTGCAGTTGGAAGGTGATGGATGCATCCATGCATAGCTGTGTCGTCTCTCATTTACCTTCAAGTGAGATTGAAGCTACATATATCCGTGATATATAACTAGAACTTGCATGAATGTGTGTATTTCTATACGCGCACAATCGACTTTATCCTATAATTAAGGCTTGGCCACACCAGTGCAATGTATCCATATGTATTGTGATGGTACTACTTAATTTTCTCAGTGCAACTCAGGTACTCCTTCGCATATATCTATATATGTACCTTTTCTAAATGCAATAGTACTGTTGGCGATTTCATATATCATTCGTTTTATGTATCATATACATATAAGTGAGTTGGTATTTAGATGGCAATAAACTAGGTACCAACGCAAGAATGTAAAAACTTTTAAGCACATACCTAATTAATCGAATGGGGTAGAAGTCCTAACTGAATCAAAGTTTGTCATGGAGGCGGAGTCGAAGTTTTCCTGCGGGGTGGGCATCCTCCGGCGTGGCAGCAGCGCGACCGAGGCGTGCGCTACGAGCCTCCTCCTCCCAAGGCTTTGGCATACCAGTCTGCCGTCTTCTTGACCCCCTCGGCCCCTCCTCCCAAGGCGTGCGCTACGAGCCTCCGATCACCCGAGCATCTTGAGCTTCTGGTGGTCGATGAAATACCTGTGGTCATTGAATGGAAGGTCGCTGACCGTCCAGATTGCCTTGCTAGGGTTTAGGACGAACAGCCCGCAGATGTGGCGCGTGGCGTCGACAACCGAGTGCTCCCTCGTGGAGTCGTGGTGATGCTGCCTACCTGGCCCGGTGGAGCACAGCGTCGAACGCATGGGATCGCCCCGCATGGCGAGGAGGATGAACTTGGGCATGAGCTTCACCCGGAACTGGTGCGGGCAGTAGACGTTGTTCGTCCGGGTGGTGATGGCCAGGAGCCCGTACGAGTACGCGCAGACCAGGTCGGCCATGGTGGCGGAGTAGGTTGGTCGGCAGTGTTAAATGGGCTTGTTCGTTCCACTCTACTCTCGTATGTTTTCTCGAAAAGGGGATTACCTTAACCTCTGCATCACATGCACACAATCATTTTGTTAAAAAAACATGATTAAAACCAAAATTGCATAGCTCATCCACATAGATTAATCTATGAATAATTCATCAACCAAACTAGTTGAATAAACTCCGTGCAACCATTTACAATTAGTTGCATCTAGAAGCCGTAAGCGCTCACACGTCCACATTTTATGTATAAAGGTGGATTTTATTGACAGGTTCAAAAAAAGGTGGATTTTATTGACTCAAAGCAAAGCATCAAGTGAATACAACCACAATGATGTACACAACCAACATCAACGCGCGCGCGCACACACACACAAATAAACACGCCGGCAAATAGCAAAGTCATATAAGACAAAAGCTATGCCTGAGCGAGAAAGAAAAATACCTCCAAAACGATCAAAACAACGATTGACAAACCGCACCAACCATCACTTGACACCACAAAGACAACGAGTTTTTTCAACAGCAACGCCTTCAGTAAGGAATGACACTCAAGCGCCGTCGTTACAGGATTCAACAACCAAATGCCAGAATCTAGGTTTTCACCCTGAAGAGCGAGTCCGTAGCACATCCAAGCAATGCCTTCAACAAGGTAGCCATGTGAAAACATCCTCATTGGTAGGTATAACCTCATGCCAGACCCAGAGTTTTCACCTCGGAGCTCAAGACTGGATGCTTAAGAAGCACCACCAGATCGAAGTCAATTTTGTGTTGTCGCCACCACTTTTTGACGATCCCAGCAACTAGATGCACTAGGGTAGATATCCACCGCTACTGTTGCACAACCATATCCTTTGCGTCAACCATCGTCCATAGATTGCATCTCATCACTGAAGGTAACTAGTCGAAGTGAGATCCACCAAAACTCACAATGGAGCCTTTTGGCTACATCCCACAACATCGCCGGTAAGAGCCGCCGGAAGCAGCCATGCCTTGTTTATTTCAGTTGTTCACAATGTGATGCTTTATATGTGCAACTATTTATGATGCAGTACATTTTTTATCAATGCCAGTTTTAAACATACTGATAGGAATGCATATATTTGCTTACTGTTAAGCCTGTTATAGCTAGCATATGCATCTTTTAAAGTTTTTTTGTTCTTCGGTTATTTGTAGTTAGCACATGTCCAGTTTCAAATGCTATCTTTGGTTGTTCGTAGTATGCCTTATTTATTACAATTATTCACAACGCGATGTTCAGTATGTGCAAGTATGAACTGTGCAGTTCAATTTCATCAATACTAGTTTTAACAATACCACTATGAATGATTACATTTGGTTCTTGCATTTTGTAGTTAACATGCTTTCCATTTTTATTTAACAATAACCAGTGTACTTAGACTGGCACAATATCAGTTTGAATTACTATGTTTAAATGTTAGGCCTGTTGCAGTTAACACACATTTCCACTTGGTTTGCTTTACTAGCGTGCTTAAACCTGCACACTGAGGCTATCTTTTGGAGATTATTTTGTCTGCCATGGATATATTCGGATGATGTTTAGCCTGTTGTGTTTAACATGCATCTCGATGTACTTACACAGGACAATTTTTGGAACGACTGTTGTTTTTCATCGAGGTTAGTTTCATCCCATGGCTTATATATACTCACTGTTCAGGATACCCGTAACTGGTATCATATAGGCTGGGGGTTGTTAAGGGACTAATCGGTGAATCGGTCTTTTAACTGAATATATCTGTAACTCATTTAACGTTATGTTAACTAGGGCCATATGTAATATATCTGAGGCTACATAGCAACATGTATTGTACTGAATGTCTAAATATGCAATCATAGGCTACATAGCAACAAGGAAGAGTGTTACCTTAATGTTCTGGTGATGTCTAGATATACGTAGAAAAGCAGCAACAACAACAACAACACAATCCTATTTGGATGCTCTAACTTAGCTAGGGGTTAGAGTTAGTTTCTAGCTCATGACTAACCCTGAACTAAGTCTAGGCAAAGTGGTGTTTGGATGACAGGGTTAGATTGACAATAAATCCACTAGGAGAACTAGCTCCAATTAGCACCTCTTGGGTGGGATAGTTTTTTTGAGTGGGTTAGATGCAACTAGCTCAAAGTAGCCCTCATGTTTGGATATACTTTAGGGCTATTTGAGCATAAATTAGCTCAAACTAACTCTAACCCATGGATATAGCTGCAGTTAATCAGCCGATAATTTGTAAGAATGCAATAAACTCCCTGTGTCCCATAATATAAGATGTTAATTCATCTAATATGTGACCGAGGCAGAGGGGATGTCGTGCTACATCATTGTGTAATTGATGTTTAGCTTCTAATATTAACTTGGTACTTTTAGGTACATATGTCATTAGTAAAGATCCGTGCTTCGACCCTTTCTGTGTATGGGGCAATGCGATATTGATGAACCAGCATCAAGTGAGGAAGCTGATAAAGATTGTTAGTAAAATGGGTCAAAAGATGGCAATTAAACTATTTGTTTACACTTTATCTAAGACAACAAAAAACTGCAGGATGATAAGTAAGAGCCCTGCAGCCTTCTTTCTACTGCCCATAATGTGTTGTGTTAGATGAAAATGTCTGAATCGTTTTTCTTTGCAGTGGTTCCCAAAGCAGTTTACTCAAGGTTACCTCTCAAACTACATGATTGGTGGGCATGCAAAGGTTAAACTATTTCTATCAGACCACGATGATTATCTAGATGTGTTGATGAAGACAGTGAAGGATGGGCGGTTAGCCATAACAAGGGGCTGGACTAGAGTTGTGCGTGCCTTCTGCATGGAGGAGGGCATATTATGGGCATCCGTTTCACCTTGTTCAGCAACCAGAATGTATTTCGCCTCTTTCTTTACCGTCTTTAATAGTACAAGTGTACAACCATGGTTCATCATTCTTTATTTGGTGCTTATGTAATTCTTGAACATATGTACCTGTGAATCAAATAATGAATTGGTTGCTTGAACCTGATGGATATGAATAAAGCTATAGCATATATTTAAATTCAAATCCGGTACAATTTGAAACGGCAGCAATTAAATTACGGTGAATTTACACTCCACAGGTCGTTACGGCGCACACGGTCGGTAAAACACAAATGTATGTGATACAAACCATAATCCGACATGTTCACAGAGAGGAAACATGTGCGAGCATGCACACAGTTGCCGTTTGCAAACCGTGTGTGATGTCAGACAATATCACAAACGGTGCTGGCAAAGAAAACGTTTGTGATAGTTGCCTTATCGTATACGGTTTGCAATCATTTACTGTTTCTGATGTGTTACACATGATGTTACGACGGCCCGACGTTTCGCAATCCTGTACGACACTCGTACGACAATTAGCTAATCTTCTTAATTAGTTATAGCACATAGTTCGGGAAAAGTGAATGTGTGTGATTGTCTGCTTATCATACACATTCTATAATCGTGAACCGTTTGTTATGGGCCGTGCATCATAAACAGAGCACCACAGAATACCGACTGCGATGGCAATGCAAGCACAAACGAGTAGGGACAACTGTATGCATCAAGCTTCCCTATCCCCGATGGTTTCTGGGTCATGTGGGAATGACCCCTCTATCACAGTCACTCACTTGGTGACGGTTCAGAACATCGTCGCGGAAAGGGGTTAAAAACCGTTTGTATAGCACCTCATTGTACCAGTGTCTCTTTGTGTTTCAATTACTATCTTTGTCGGCATGGAAGGACGATCATCTATGGGGCAAGGGTGCCCTTTGTGGTTCGGCAAGGGGATGGTCACATTGCACAAATAGCAGAAACTGCAGGGTAGCACGACGATGGACATCTCTCTTATACCCAGGTTCAGGCCGCTTTGCGGCGTAAAACCCTACTCCTGCTGTGGTGGATTGATTTGGAGGAAGACGAATACGCGGCGAGCTCAAGCCCGACAAGGGTGCCTCGGGGAGAGCAGCGCGCACGTACAAGTGTTGATGGATCAAAATGTTTGAACCCTTTGCTAGGTTGCCTCGGGCCTCCTTTTATAGCTTAACGGGCGACCAAAGTGGCAAAACAGTCATTATGGTATGATTAGATAGCTAGCAGTGCTATCATACCTAACTCTAGCAGTTATGACAAAGTGCATTAAATACACTGCTAGGTGTCATGCCGAGGTTGAAGCCCGGCAAGCCTGCCGCGCGGCTTGTCCATCGCCTTCTTGTTAGCGTGACACGCCTGTGACGCCCCCGATTTGACCGTACACTGATCATACATAGAAACGTGTACGATCAAGATCAGGGACTCATGGGAAGATATCACAACACAACTCTAAAAATAAAATAAGTCATACAAGCACCATATTATAAGACAGGGGCCTCGAGGGCTCGAATACAAGAGCTCGATCATAGACAAGTCAGCAGAAGCAACAATATCTGAGTACAGACATAACTTAAACAATTTTCCATAAGATGGCTAGCACAAACTGGGATACAGATCGAAAAAGGCGCAGGCCTCCTACCTGGGATCCTCCTAAACTGCTCCTGGTCGCCATCGGCGGCCTGCACGTAGTACTAGGCACCTCCGGTGTAAGAAGGAGTAGTCGTCGGTGGCGGCTGGCTCCTGGAGTCCAACATCTGGTCGCAACAACCAGGTATAGAAAGGGGGAAAAGGGGGAGCAAAGCAACCGTGAGTACTCATCCAAAGAATTCGCAAGCAAGGAGCTACACTACATATGCATTGGTATCAATGAAAGGGGTAGTATATGTGGATTAAATTGCAGAATGCTAGAATAAGAGGGGGATAGCTAGTCCTATCGAAGACTACGATTCTGGCAGCCTCCATCTTGAAGCAGTAGAAGAGAGTAGATGGTAAGTTAACCAAGTATCATCGCATAGCATAATCCTACCCGGCGATCCTCCCCTCGTCGTCCTGTGAGAGAGCGATCACAGAGTTGTATCTGGCACTTGAAAGGGTGTGTTTTATTAAGTATCCGGTTCTAGTTGTCATAAGGTCAAAGTACAACTCCGGGTCGTCCTTTTACCGAGGGACATGGCTATTCGAATATATAAACTTCCCTGCAGGGGTGCACCACATTTCCCAACACGATCGATCCCCTTTGGCCGGACACACTTTCTTGGGTCATGCCCGGCCTCGGAAGATCAACACGTCGCAACCCTACTTAGGCACAACAGAGAGGTCAGCACGCCGGTCTAAATCCTATGGCGCAAGGGTTTGGGCCCATTGCACACCTGCATGTTGCGTGGGCGGCTGGAAGCAGACCTAGCCTCCCTAATACAAGAGCGGGCGTTGCAATCCAATCCGGTGTGTGCCGCTCAGTCGCTGACGTCAAGAAGGCTTCGGCTAATACCACGACATCGAGTGCTCATAACTGTTCCCGAGGTAGTTGGTTAGTGCGCATAGGCCAGTGGCCAGACTCAAATCAAATACCAAGATCTCGTTAAGCATGTTATTTTGAAGTAACCGCGGACGCTGACCAAGGCCAGGCCCACGTCTCACCTAGGTGGTCTCAGCCTGCCCTGTCGCTCCGCCAAAAGTAACAGTCGGGGGCCATCGGGAACCCAGGCCCACCACTACCTGGATTGAACCACCTGCCCCTTCAGCCCCCATATCGGAATCACTTGCGGGTACTCTACGAGCCGAGCCGACTTTGGTCACCACATATATCATGTATTATGTATATAAGAATATACCCGTGATCACCTCCCGTGTGATCACGACCCGATAGTATAGCATGGCAGACTGACAAGAATGTAGGGCCACTGATGAAATACTAGCATCCTATACTAAGCGTTTAGGATTGTAGGTAAAGGTAACAACAGTTGTAGCAAAGACATGCTATGCATCAAGATATGATTAACGAAAAGCAGTAACATGTTACACTACTCTAATGCAAGCAGTAGAGAGAAGAATAGGCGATATCTTGTGACCAAGGGGCGCTTTCCTGGTTGCTCTGGCAAGTAGGGGTCATCAACAACGTAGTCGATCGGGGCACCAGCAGCGGCTTCAGTCTCGTAGTCTACCGAAGAGAAGATGGGGAAGAAACAATGATTACAATGCAAACATATGCATAACGATGCATGACATGACAAGTAGCGGTGCTAGGAGTGCCCTAAAGCGGTTGGAGGTGATATCGACGAAGGGGAAAACAACCGGGAAAGTATCCCCGGTGGTTCGCGTTTTCGGACAAATGAACCGAAGGGGGAAAATTGCGTGTTCTCTATGCTAGGGATGTGTGGCGGACAAACGGGCTGCGTATTCGGATTCGTCTCGTCGTTCTGAGCAACTTTCATGTACAAAGTTTTTCCATCTGAGTTACGTTTTATTTTATATTAATTTTAAAAGAATTAATCATTTTTAGAATTTATTTAATTATTTTAAATCAACATTATGCAGAATAGTATTTGCTGACATCATCATAACATCAGCATAATGTCAGCAGTAAACAGGCGTTGACTTAGTCAAACTAACGTGTGGGTCCCGCATGTCATTGGCTGTTAATTAACCTAACAGATTAATTAACTAAACTAGGTGATTAGGTTAATCTAAACAGGATTAATTAAGTTAATTAATTCTTTAATTAATTAATTGATTAATTGATATTTTAATTATTTTTAGTTATTTTTTAATTTTTTAATTTTTTTTACAAAACTGTTCTGGGAGTGGGGCCCCACTGTCATTGGCCTTAAGGGCCATAGTGGGTTTGGGCGAGCAGCAGGGCGAGGCGCCCGAACGGGCGTGAGCCCGAGGGGCGCGCACCACGGCCGTGGCAGGAGCAGCGGCGTGGTGGGCCCGTGGCAGGAGGCGGGCCGTGCCGGGCGGCGGGGTGTTGGCCGTGGCAGAATCGGCACAGCGGCGCGGGTGGCGCGACGAGGAACGGCGAGGCCGGGCGGCTCCGAGCGAAGGCGGCCGAGCAGCAGCGGGGTCGTGGCCAGGCGGGCGCAACCAGGCGGGTGCGCGAGCGGGAGGGCGTGGCCAACGCCGGCGAGCGGCGGAGCCGGACCGGCAGGAACGGCGCCGGGTCCTGGCGGATGCGGGCACAGGGGGGCTCGGGCAGCACGTGCAAGTAGCAAGGGAGAGCTGCGAGTGGAGGCGGGCACGGCGGCGACAGTGGCCAGCGGCATCAACAGCAGCACTGGGGCAGCACGGCGGGGCGAGCATGGCGCAGTAGCAGCGAGAAGGAGCATAGGGTGTGCTCGGGCGGAAGTGGCTATGCAGGCAGCTGCGAGCGCACGTCGGCAGGCACAGGGCGCGGGGTCGCGGCGTGCTCACGGCCATGGCATGCCTGCGGGAACCGAGCGCGGGGCGACCGAGCATGAAGGTGTGCGGCAAGTGCTCGCGCAGGCGGCGCGGTCAGGGGAGCAGGGGACGGCGACCGCGAGCGCGGCCTCGGAAGTATTCTGGGGCGGCTACGGCGACGGATTCATACGGGAGAGAGAGGGGAAGGGGAGTAGGGCTCACAAAGGGGTCGCTGGTAAGGTTGAGGGGTCGGTCGACGGCGGTTCGAGGCCGCGGCCGAGGCAGATTCCGGCGAGGGGAAACGGGCGTGGGCGCCGTTGCTGCAGCTCCTTCGCCCCGATCCGGTGGTGTAGCCGGCGAAGGCGACGACGGGGATCCTCTTGGCTTCTTCCTGGTTGGCAAGGAGGACGTTGGCCACGACAGTGATGAGACAGTGGTGGCGATGGCGTTCGGGATCGAGTGAATCGACCGGAGCGGCTCGAGGAGGAAGAAAATGAGGGGGGTAGGGTTCCGGGGGTGTCGAGGGTGACCTAGTACGTACCGGGGATGCGGTGGATGGCCTCCGTGTGGCCACCCGCGACGCGGACGCACGCGCTGCCTCCAGCGCACCCTCGGTGAACAGAGGAAGGAGATGATGGTGGTGGTGGGCTGGGCCAGCACTGTTGGCAGTAGGCCTAAGTGCACAGTAGAGTAGGGCTTTTCTCTTTTATTTTTCTATTTTCAAGTATTAGCTTCTGTTTTTAATTAGTTTCAACTCTCAAATGAATTTTGTTGAGCGTGTACATTTGCACATAATTGCAATGCAATACTTGGGGGTTGCCCAAACAGTTTCAATTTATATTGGGATTGTTTAACTATTTTTAGAAATTGAAAGGTCAATTACTTGATGGTTGGTCCATTGTTATGATGTCCAGGGGCATTATAAATATATCCAAAATTGTTTGTTAATGCAAGACAATCATGTAGTGAAAATTTTGACCCTAATGAACATTTTTAATTTACTGATTTATAAAAAACTTATTTCACTAGGCATTAGAATTTGGACTTGAGTTTGGTTTGTAAGGAAGTGAGGATTAGCAAAAATTAATTATGATGGCATGGATTCATTAGTGTGGAGTTAATGTAGCATGACTGTCGGGGTGATACAAATATCCTCCACTACAAGAAATCTCGTCCCGAGATTTTAAGAGGTGGAGTAAGGAGGAAAGATCTGGTTGCGGAATTCCAACGAATCTTCTCGGTCTTGATTGCTCTTCTCGAAGAGGTCGATCCATTACGTCGATGCCTTCATTTCTCTGCTTCAGGTCATCATGATGTAGTACAAACCCTTTCTTCGGGAACTCCATCATACTTACAAAAGAATAAAAGGGTGGGTATTCCGGGAGAATGGACCTCTGCAAGGTTGACTATCTGGTCGATAACATCGAGGAAGGTGGTGGAAAGTAACTCTCAAATTGAAACTTAAGAAAATTTCGAGAACAAAGTAAGAAGGTGCAAATAGAAGTTTCAAGTGCATAGGCAATTATTCGATGCCTGTAACAGGTCCAGAAAAGGGGTTTAGCGCAACGAGAATAAGTATTGTGTCTGATACCAGAATAGATCATCTCTAGGAAGGTGACCCGGCCAAACACGAGGAATAACTATGGCAAACAGGGGTGTATAGGAGAGTCAGGTTTCGATCTTGGGACTTGTGGGTTATGGGCCCACCATGTGGTTTTAAAAGTAGAAAGAGCGGTGACATCTTGCACGGTCGTGTAAGCAAGGCAAATCAGAGGATAGCATGTCAGTTATGTCGGCAACAACATCGGTGCAAAGGGCAAGGGACGAAGAGAACCATTTCTGCTCGTCGAACGAGGCAGGCCAATAGGCATAGTTCTCGTCCATCGGTGGCTACCGGAATGTCATCAACCATAGTAACAGGGTTACACCAGACATGATGGTACACCGAGGTGTTTATATAAGCAGGAATTATTACTGCTTAGATTATATAGATCACAAGAAAGGTCAAACAAACCAATGGAATGGAAAATGTGATCATCAGGTTAAACAGAATAATGGAAAGGAAAATTTGTTTAAACACATATTTCAGGGGTATATCCTTCCCAAGGACAAGCAGAGCATGATATCCATGATAGGATATAACGTATAAAACCCTTTAGGAAAGGGGAGAGAAATATCATGACATTACCCATACAACAGTGTTTGGATAATTGATAAAGAAAAGTTTAGCATTGTGGTTCAAATGTTCTTATTGAAAAACGGAGTACCACAAACATGCTTCGAGATAGCATTGACATGGTCACTGGGTAAAGATCAGAATTTGGATACACAAAGGATCCACAGGAACAACATATAGAATAAGTCTTACAATTTTGCTCATGGAAGAATGGATAACCATGCTTAAAAGGAAACTATAACAATAGGGCCTCCGACCAGGTGTGCTAAGCATGACATCACCTTACCGGGTCTTATAAGACCTACGTTATAACTCTTGGAAATATGTTCCAACCATCATATCCGACCGAGATTCAAATCCGATTGGTGTCAGGATACCCCAGACTCAGGATGCCTGAGAAGAAAAGGTGGAACACAAATTGATGAGGTGACATTGTAAGATTCTCGGGATATGAACTATGGAAGCGAGTTCCGAAACAAGAGTTCATCATTAAACCAAGGAGAGGATGAGGAGGTGGCTGAGGGACTCAGCGACAATTCATCGAGATCTCTGACAAGATGGATTTCCACAATTATGTGAACAAGGAGATAACATTAGTCAGATCAAATGATATAATTAGGTATGTTCGAGGAAAACATACACAATTAAATATTGGTTGAAAAGTGCACCCGAAATATGGGCTGGGTTGCACGACCAACGTCAGAATGGCGATTTAGCAACCAACACGCTAAATTGGAATTATTGTCCATTAACTCTGAAGCAATAGGGTTGCTAGAGATAATAAATTCGCACAACAGAGTTCACTCAACACGGGGACCAAGAAAAGAATGGTGGTGGCGAGAAGCATCACTGTATCAAGAAGTATTAAGAGGTGGTGAAATTCTCACAACATCCTTGACATAAAAGATGGAAATACTCCAAGGTAAAACATAACATACACTGGATAGCAAGGAACTCAAGGTACAACACAAACCATGAACCAATTTTGTGTTGGGGAATTGCAAGAATGTTGTCGATGTTAACGCAATCATCGAGGGGGAAAGGATGATATTTCTCATCATCAATTTGATTGATATCCTAGAAATGCTTAGAATGTTGATGATGGTCATGACACATTTGTCGACAGGTTTCACGAAGAAGCAATCAAACAGCGACTGCATCCAGCAAAAGGACTGATGCAGTGAAAGATTATTGGATCCTCGGATGCGACGCGAACTCGGAATCAAGCTGGCTGTTCGAGGTGAAACGATAAGACAAGGAAGATCGACGTAAGCTTAGCTCATCATCAAAAGTTGTGCTCCAGGATTAAGAACCAGGTAGCATAGATAAAATCAGCACAAAAATGATATAGCCGATCAGGCTAGGAATGACTTGTAGGATTATTAAACTCGTAAGCAATGAATATTATTTAAGAGTTATTGAATCAGAGTGTATAGTTGATTCACTTATCGGTGTTCTCGAGTGAATAATAACTCAGAACCCGTGGGAAATCTGAAATCGGTGAGAAGCAATACTAGATGAAGACCCATAAGCAGTTATGTAGTTCGGTGATATTCTCCAGATAACAGAGGTGAAACTTGGAGGTAGATCAAAATAGAAACTGATCTGTATCGTAGACTTGCGATAGCAGATACTTTAATCTTGTCAGAATAGACGAGGCAATGGGATGGTTTCCTTTCAGATAGATTGAATAAGGTTAGCATGGTCGGAACAATAACTACAAGGGATCCAATTTACGATACCGGAAGAATTATTCAAATGATTAAATATTCTTGCAAGAAGCTTTCATGACAAGTTCCACACCGTGTCCGTGGGCATGAACATAAAGGTTCAGGGTCGACTCCCACTTCTGCAATGCATAACCTTTCTTTCACTTCTCGTTTTCGAAAAAGTTGTAGTGTTGAAATTTTATTTGGCAAAGCAACAAAAGAGTATGACTCGCGAAAACTTTTGGGCTCATACGTTTTGGGGAAGGCATAGGTTCAACCCATCGGGGCATCTTAGGAGCATATACCATAAATTTCAAGAATAATTAACACAAGCTCGATAGTAGAGCATGCTTGAGGAAGCAGAGGATACAATTTACCAAAGGCATTACATATCTGAGGAAAGGCTCATAAGCTTATTGAATATGAAGGACGTCGTTGGATAAAATCTGACAAAGGGTCTGGTGGTTCACAAGGAATCTGATGGTGAGCATAGATACTCAACCAGAGGAATAAAGAATGCAAGGAGATCAGATTATAGAAACAACTAACTAACTCAAAGCTCAAATGCATAGGAATTATGAATTCCAAGACAAGGGATCAGAAGCAATGCTCTGATTAGGGATGGATAAGTTGAATAGCCTTAGGGGTACAATCGTGGCAATTTGATTGGTCAAGATCCAGCTCATGTTTAAAATGACGTCTGAGCCGGAAGGACGAAATGAAGGATCTGATTAAGGATTGTGAGCATTTGCAACATATTGATTAACAGACTCAAACTAATAATGACTAAGGACGCCAATAAGATTACCAGACTTGTGAGGTTAATCATAATGCAAGCAAGCAAGAATTTCAAGAGCAATAGGCCGTTGAGGATTTTCGGAGATCGAATGGTATTTCAAAGAGTTCTGTGAAATACATGAATCAACTGGGGATGAGCGGATACTCGATAAGTGAGAGAAATTATCTGTTCGTGTATTCAGGCGGCAAAGAACTGCAAGGCGGTAGGCACAAAGTATTCCCAGAACAACAATGAGTATTTCAGGGTATCTTGTAATAACAAGAGCAACTGGGGACTAATGTAAGAATGGCAAGTTCATGTAGTTTTCTATAGGGGTTGACGGTGGAAGGGAATTGCAAACGCAATGAGCACAAGTTCTCGGGATAACATCGGAGAGTATCTTTGGAATCCTTGGGCGCACCAAGCAATCATCTAGAGTGAGGGGCTCTCTAGGAGGAAGTAATTACGAGAACCTAGAGTCAGAGTTAGTAAAATCATTTAACCCGAATAGAAGATAGATTAGAGTCCCAGAATGCAGGTCAAGGAATAAAATATCCTGATACCACCCAATGGCGATGTGGGCCCATGGGCTGCACAACCATATTAGTAAACAGTTTTCATCGACTAGACTCAACTTTGGCCAAGGAGTGTGGAAGGGGGATTCCTACAGGCAGTCGGCTCTGAGACCAACTTGTGACGCCCCTGATTTGACTATACACTAATCATACACGCAGACGTGTACAATCAAGATCAGGGACTCACGGGAAGATATCACAACACAACTCTAAAAATAAAATAAGTCATACAAGCATCATATTACAAGCCAGGGGCCTCGAGGGCTCGCATACAAGAGCTCGATCATAGACGAGTCAGCGGAAGCAACAATATCTGAGTACAGACATAATTTAAACAATTTTCCATAAGATGGCTAGCACAAAATGGGATACTTATCGAAAGAGGCGCAGGCCTCCTGCCTGGGATCCTCCTAAACTACTCATGGTCGCCGTCGGCGGCCTGCACGTAGTAGTAGAGGCACCTCCGGTGTAGGAAGGAGTCGTCGTCAGTGGCGTCTGGCTCCTGGACTCCAACATCTGGTCGCAACAACCAGGTATAGAAAGGGGGAAAGGGGGAGCAAAGCAAGCATGAGTACTCATACAAAGTACTCGCAAGCAAGGAGCTACACTACATATGCATTGGTATCAATGAAAGGGGTAGTATATGTGGACTAAACTGTAGAATGACAGAATAAGAGGGGGATAGCTAGTCCTATCGAAGACTACGCTTCTGGCAGCCTCCATCTTGAAGCAGGAGAAGAGAGTAGATGGTAAATTAACCAAGTATCATCGCATAGCATAATCCTACCCGGCGATCCTCCCCTCATCGCCCTGTGAGAGAGCGATCACCGAGTTGTATCTGGAACTTGAAAGGGTGTGTTTTATTAAGTATCCGGTTCTAGTTGTCATAAGGTCAAGGTACAACTCTGGGTCATCCTTTTACCGAGGGACACAACTATTCGAATAGATAAACTTCCCTGCAGGGGTGCACCACATTTCCCAACATGCTCGGTCCCCTTTGGCCGGACACACTTTCCTGGGTCATTCCTGTCCTCGAAAGATCAACACATCTCAGCCCTACCTAGGCACAACAGAGAGGTCAGCACGCCGGTCTAAATCCTATGGCGCAGGGGTCTGGGCCCATCGCCCATTGCACACTTACACGTTGCGTGGGCGGCCGGAAGTAGACCTAGCCTCCCTAATACGAGAGCAGGCATTCCAGTCCAATTCGGCGTACGTCGCTCAGTCGCTGACGTCAAGAAGGCTCCGGCTGATAGCATGACGTCAAGTGCCCATAACTGTTCCCGTGTAGTTGGTTAGTGCATATAGGCCAGTGGCCAGACTCAGATCAAATACCAATATCTCGTTAAGCATGTTATTTTGAAGTAACCTCAGACACCGACCAAGGCCATGCCCACCTCTCACCTAGGTGGTCTCAGCCTGCCCTGTCGCTCCGCCACAAAGTAACAGTCGGGGGCCATCGGGAACCCAGGCCCACCACTACCTGGATGGAACCACCTGCCCCTTCAGCCCCCACATCGGAATCACTTGTGGGTACTCTACGAGCCAACCCGACTTTAGTCACCACATATATTATGTATTATGTATATAAGCATATACCCGTGATCACCTCCCGTGTGATCACGACTTGATAGTATAGCATGGAAGATGGACAAGAATGTAGGGCCACTGATGGAATACTAGCATCCTATACTAAGCATTTAGGATTGCAGGTAAAGGTAACAACAATAGTAGCAAAAGACAGGCTATGCATTAGGATAGGATTAACGAAAACCAGTAACATGCTACATTACTCTAATGCAAGCACTAGAGAGAAGAATATGCGATATCTGGTGACCAAGGGGGGGCTTGCCTGGTTGCTCTAGCAAGTAGGGGTCGTCAACAAAGTAGTCGGTCAGGGCACCAGCAGCGGCGTCAGTATCGTAGTCTACTGGAGAGAAGAGGGGGAAGAAACAATGATTACAATGCAAGTAGATGCATAATGATGCATGACATGACAAGTAACGGTGCTAGGAGTGCCCTAACGCGGTAGGAGGTGATACCGACGAAGGGGAAAACAACCGGGAAAGTATCCCCAGTGGTTCGTGTTTTTGGACAGATGAACCGGAGGGAGAAAGTTGTGTGTTCACTATGCTACTAATGTATGGCGGATGAACGGGCTACGTTTTCGGATTCGTCTTGTCGTTCTGAGCAACTTTCATGTACAAAGTTCTTCCATCCGAGGTACGGTTTATTTTATATTAATTTTAAAAGATTTAATCATTTTTAGAATTTATTATATTATTTTAAATCAACATTATCCAGAATAGTGTTTGCTGACGTCAGCATGATGTCAGCAGTCAACAGGGCATTGACTTAGTCAAACTGACGTGTGGGTCCCGCATGTCATTGACTGTTAACTAACCTAACAGATTAATTAACTAAACTAGGTGATTAGCTTAATCTAATCTGGATTAATTAAGTTAATAAATTCTTTAATCAATTAATTAATTAATTAATTTTTAATTATTTATTTATTTTTACAAACTGTTTTGGGAGTGGGGCCCCACTGTCATTGGTCTTAAGGGCCATAGCGGGTTTGGGCGAGCAGTAGGGCGAGGTGCCCGAATGGGCGCGAGCCCGAGGGGCGCGCACGGCGTGCACGGTGGTCGTGGCCGGAGCAGCAGTGCGGCGGGCCCGTGGCAGGAGGCGGGCCGAGCCGGGCGGCGGGGCGCTGGCCGTGGCAGAATTGGCACATCAGCGCGGGTGGCGCAGCAAGGAACGGCCGAGCCGGGCGGCTCCGAGCGAAGGCGACCGAGCAGTAGAGGGGTCGTGCCCAGGTGGGCGCAACCAGGCGGGTGCGCGAGTGGGAGGGCGTGGCCAATGTCGATGAGCGGCGGAGCCGAACCGGCAGGAACGGCACCGGGTCCTGGCGAATGTGGGCGCGGGGGGATGCTCGGGTAGCACGGGGAAGCAGAAAGGGAGAGCTGCGGGTGGAGACGGGCACGACAGCGATGGCGGCTAACAGCAACACTGGGGCAGCACGGCAGGGCGAGCATGGCGCAGTAGCAGTGAGAAGGAGCAGAGGGTGTGCTCAGGCGGAAGTGGCTATGCGGGCAGCTGCGAGCACAGGTTGGCAGGCGCAGGGGGCGGGGTCGCGGCGTGCTCGCGGCCATGGCATGCCTGCGGTAACCGAGCGCGGGGCGGCCGAGCATGGAGGTGTGCGCTAAGTGCTTGCGCAGGCGGCACGGTCAGGGGAGCAGGGGACGGCGACCGCGAGCGCGGCCTCGGAAGGATTCTGGGGCGGTACGGCGACGGATTCACACGGGAGGGAGAGGGGAAGGGGAGTAGGGCTCACAAAGGGGTCACTGGTAAGGTCGAGGGGCCGGTGGGGGTCGGTCGACGGCGGTTCAAGGCCGCGGCTGAGGCAGATTCCGGTGAGGGGAAACGGGTGTGGGCGCCGTTGCTGCAGCTCCTCCGCCTCGATCCGTTGGTGTAGTCGACGATGGCGACGACGAGGATCCTCTTGGCGTCTTCCTGGTCGGCAAGGAGGACGTTGGCCATGACAGCGATGAGACAGTGGTGGCGATGGCATTCAGGATCGAGCGAATCGATCGGAGCGGCTCGAGGAGGAAGAAAATGTGGGGGTTAGGGTTCCGGGGGTGTCGAGGGTGATCTAATACGTACCTGGGATGCGGTGGATGGCCGCCGCGTGGCCATCCATGGCGCGGATGCATGCGCTGCCTCCAGCGCACCCTCGGTGAACAGAGGAAGGAGACGATGGTGGTGTTGGGCTGGCCTAGCACTGTTGGCAGTAGGCCTAAGTGCACAGTAGAGTAGGGCTTTTCTCTTTTATTTTCTATTTTCAAGTATTAGCTTCTGTTTTTAATTAGTTTTAACTCTCAAATGAATTTTGTTGAGCGTGTACATTTGCACATAATTGCAATGCAATACTTGGGGGTTGCACAAACAGCTTCAATTTATATTGGGATTGTTTAACTATTTTTAGAAATTGAAAGGTCAATTACTTGATGGTTGGTCCACTGTTATAAAGTCCAGGGCCATTATAAACATATCCAAAATTGTTTGTTAATGCAAGACAATCATGTAGTGAAAATTTTGAACCTAATGAACATTTTTAATTTACTGATTTATAAAAAAAATTCACTTGACATTAGAATTTGGACTTGAGTTTGGTTTGTAAGAAAGTGAGGATTAGCAAAAAATAATTATGATGGCATGGCATCATTAGTGTGGAGTTAATGTAGCATGACTCTCGGGGTGTTACAACGCCATCTGGATGGGTGTCAATAAAGCTAATCTCCTCTCCAGTAGGCTGCCACATATCTAACTGGATCCACCTAGCCACTTGAGAGCTCGACACCACACTGATTAATGACTTGCATATGATGAGGTGGAGCGGTGCTGTCTTGGCGGAGGCCCTGTGGTACGGAGCCCGCCGGGATGTGATCCTGGTGGCCCAGGAGCCTTGCCGAGGTGATCTAGTCTTGGCCCTCAGGGGCGGTCTCGACCTGGTGGGGTTCTCTTGCCCGGCAAGGGAAGCCTTCCTGAGGTGATCTCCTGTTGACTTGATCTTCTTAATGCACTCCTTGATCTCATGAAGAGTGGTTTCTCTGGCTTATCCCGTGTCATGTCTTGGTAATTGGTGTATGAACATTAGCATGCCTATATATGCACAAGTCTAGGCGGCAAACACAAATGTTTGCCTCACCGACAGGAGCCCCTGGGCCTGGTCCAAACATGTCGCCGGGCATCGTTGGGGTAGGCCCAAACATTTGCACAAGCATACATACCGATCCTGCCAGGATTGACGCTCGTATTTCTGGGATCTTCTTTACTTCTTCATTAACCTGGACTTGATCTTTCTCCCAAGTTTCCCATGGCGTCTTCAACATTCAAATGGTGCGCTCCGTTTGTGTCGAGCGCATACGTACACCGGAGCCCATTAGGGCGTCCGCGCATGAACCGGGGGTGACTGCCATTTTCTCTTTACCTCACCCACTACACCTGCCGTTTCCTCCATGTGCGCCGCATGCATTGCGCGGGGTTGGTGGTGGATGCGCAGGGTGTGGGAACGTGTGCCTTGGCAGAAAACGCAACACCCTGGATTGGCTTAATGGGGCGGCCAACGTATCTGAACGCCATTAGGAACGTAGAGAGGCCAGATTAGAGGAGTGGGGTGATAAGTCTCCAACGTATCTATAATGTTTGATTGTTCCATGCTATTACATTATCTGTTTTGGATGTTTTATATGCATTGATATGCTATTTTATATTATTTTTGGGACTAACTTATTAACCCAGAGCCCAGTGCCAGTTTCTATTTTTTTCTTATTTTTGAGTTTTACAGAAAAGGAATATCAAATGGAGTCCAAACGGAATAAAACTTTACGATTATTTTTCTTGGAACAGAAGACACACGTAGGACTTGGAGAGGAAGGCACAAGAGTCCCGAGGGCTCCACAAGCCCTCAAGGCGCACCCTAGGGGGGTGCGCCCCCTGGCTTCACTACTACAGGATGCTGCTAACGCAACAATACGATCAGAGACCCTTTGACGAAACGGTGTGCGATGCATTAATCGCAAACGGTGATGTAAAAACCGTCAAAATGATGGAAAACATTTGCGGTGGCGGAGATATCAAACACAATTCAGATTTTAGTTGCGTGTGCGATGCAGGACATACAGTTGATCCGTACGAATTGTTGGCGATGAGACAGAACAACAGAAACGGGCAGCCATGTCAAGGTGTGTGCGATATACGGCATACAGTTTGCTCAGATGAATTGCTTGCTATTAGGGAATGCGGTAGAAATGGTTAGCCCGATCAAGGTTTGTGTGATATATGGCATACGGTTCACTCAGATGAACTATTTTCGATTAGGGAACACAACAGAAATGGCTCAACTTAACAAGATGTGTGTGATATGCGGCATACAGTTCACAGAGATGAACTGTTTGCGATGAGCCAAAAAACACAAACGATTCGAGTAAACAAGATGTGTGTGTTACGCGGCAAACAACCCACTCGGATGAACTATTTGCGATGAGAAAATATAACACATAAGGTTACTAGAGTTAATTCGTGTGTGATTCTGTGTGTACTAAAAACTTTGAAAAATGCATACTAGTTGCTTGCGATGGCTAGGAATATCGCACACGATGCGTGTGCGAGTACTCATGTGTGATGGTTAGTAAGTTGCACATACGTTTCCTTATGTTAACACGTGTGCAGTAACACGTGACACCGCATATGGTTGTTGGGTTGTGTTCTCAAGTCTTCCCGCGCTCCAGTGAAGGCTTCCCGCGCTCCATAGGGGTGAATTGTAAAATTCACAATCCCCTAGCCAGCTACTAGCTATAAATAACCACAGCAATGGCCGCCGGTGGCGACTAGCTACTGATCCACTTGCTAGCTAGTTACCCCCACATACCGGCATACCCCCAATGACCGACGACAGGATGGAGTTGCGCGACGGGGACGGGCGCTGGAGATCATAGTTTAGGTTAATTAACTATACCTCCAGAGCCGGATGATTCCGGCTCTAAAGGTATAATTAATTAACATAATCTAAGATCAAATAACAAAGCCTTCCCAATGTGATCGTGCACCGGCCCCAACCGCTAGCATAGCGCGCGCGAAGGGACGTGACCCGAGCGAGACTTGGCGCCTAAACGGCGAGCAGAGCGCGCAGAGGGACGCTACCCGAGGGCGCATAAATGGCGAGTAGAGCGCGCGGAGGCACACGAGTAGAGCATGTTGCGGCCGCCTAAATGGCGAGCAAGCAC
Source organism: Triticum dicoccoides (assembly GCF_002162155.2). Lineage (NCBI taxonomy): Eukaryota > Viridiplantae > Streptophyta > Magnoliopsida > Poales > Poaceae > Triticum > Triticum dicoccoides. The sequence continues at coordinate 161,164,344 of NC_041380.1, read as the reverse complement.
ATGCATAATTATTGCATATAGCAGATGAACATTGCTAGGAATAGTTGTCTGACAATATTATTTTCGATGACATGCATTAGTATATTCTTAGTTAAATCTAAGGTCAAGGTTTGGTACCATGATAGAGTTAGTACCTATACGAACATAGACGCCCAGTATGAAAGAAAATATGGGTCAAACCCTAGTTGAAAAGGGAAACAATTTCTAACTCTAGCTTACAAAAGGTACAAAGCATGAGGATTAATTATTCATCAGGTTTACACATAACCTAGATTGAACAGGGTAATAACATCTAACTCAACCAATGTTTTTGGTAGTCACAATCAAATGGATCGGTCTGATCCATAAAATCAAGATCCCGGTACAAAAGATCTACTCGTCCATGATGACGACAAGTTGTTGTAAATATAAGCCGAGCACGATCAGAAGCCCTTAGGTCCACCTGAAACTTCTTTTTTATGTTGTTTCACATACCGTTTCGTGAGAAATTTATTGTTGAAAAACTTAATCCTCATGGACAATAGTGCCCTCGCATTCAACATGAAGAATGTGACAAAGCTAGTGTTTGCACTATTGGATGCATATCCTTCCAGCATTACTGTCTTCAAATGAATGTCATGAGATATGAGAAAATCCCGGTGCTTCTTGAACCATCGATTGATTATACCTTTTTCTCCATATGTTAGAGCCTAAATAAGATGAAGATTGAAAACAGTTAATGTCTAAAAACATTATGTTGAAAGAGCGATAGCTGAACGATTAATTATAGTACATTATCTATGGGCTTTTAATGTGCATGAAATCGTGACCTTTATATACAAATTCTCTAGACATGGAAAGCATTGTGGCAATGCAATAATGATGTTGAGATCAAAACACCACATACTGATATATAAGGTGTTGACAGAATCCACCACCACTGATAGGATGGACAAGCTCTTCATTGAGCATAGAACATAATATTAGCACTGAAAGTGTACTCCAAGATGATACTTACCTTATGCGTACAGATGAAAAATGCAAATTACAAAAGTGTACACGAATAATATAAAGTACCTCAATAGGTGTGGAGGAAAATACCATCTCAAACCATTTAAATGGATCACGGATTGCACCCAAGGTCTCTTGTTTAGGTGCAGAGACCACAATTATTTGTGAAGGTTTATAACAACAATCAAGGAGAAACCTTTAGAGTGAAGGGGCATATTCGATGATGAGCTCATGTCCTTCAAAACGAATTCCAATGCTTACAAGGTGAGGCGACTTTATTTTGAGACCGGGCGACGGTGGCGGTGTGGAGAGAGGAGGAAAACGATGAGATGGACATCGGTGGTGAGGGCACAGATACATCGGTTTGTGGTATGTTACATACATAGTCATGGTAGAACTCAAGCTGCTGGAGTTTATCAAACTGACGGGATGTCAGCCAGGCGGCCACCATGGAGGGTATGTCTAGCAGGTAGCATGCCGGGATGCAGATGCCTTGAAGGGAGCCCTAGTGGGAGGAGATGATGGCTCCGGGGAGTTCAGAATCATCATCGACAAATAGCTGACGACAGTCGAGATTAAGAGGCGCGGTGCGCCACAGAGTGCACCACAGAGATGCAAGGACTTGTGTGTGGCAACTGGTGGGAGAAGGGAGATGATCTCCCCAAGGATGCCATCCGGGAGATCGCTGATGCGGTCCGCCGGAGATTCTACTAGTTCCTCGGGTCCAGGGGGCGTGGCCGCTTCTGGCCATGCAGCCGCGTCCAAGATCTGTATCCGGCGCCTCGTCTGTGTGCATACCAATATCAAATAAAAAATGGCAGAAACATACATGTAGGACATTGAAAATCAATTCTCAAGATCTGGAAGAAAAAAGGCACAAACATATATGTAGGACATTCAAAATCAATTCTCAAGATCTGGCCAGGAATTATTAGCACGCATGCTAACCCTAGTCAGATTATTAGCAAAAATCATTTGTATAGAACAAACAATTAATCACTAACCCTATACGGATAACATTCAAACAATAAATACACTAGGTGCATCTAACGGATCTTAATTACTGTGATTTTATGGACTGAGAGGACATGACCATAGGATTTGTATTCCAAAAAATTTAGAGAGGGGAGTAACCAGAGAAAACACATGATATGTTTGCCGCACAAATGGGTATATAGATGACTAACTGGTTTTCCGTCGGAGTTGCAGTCATTGTCGGAGTTGATGTTGACCTCCGGCTCCGGCTAGGGGGGGGGCACGATGGCACCGACGAAATATACGTCATGCTGCTATCCGCGTGAGACCTCGTCGGTGGCGACGGCAACCTCTGTGCCCAGCTTCATGCGTTGCATGGGTGCTCCACCTGCCCAGGCGCCGCCACTCCCTCTGATGGTGCGCTATCCTCATACAATCCAGAGTCCAGACGTTGGTGACCACTGTGGATCGGGGGTGCGGCCGCCTATTATGGCCGGCGGCTCGGGCACGCCATTAATACGGACCAGTGGGAGCAAGGCGGGCGGCGGTCAAAGGTTGTCTCGCCTCCCGGTGAGCCTGCGCGGCGAACTTCTAGCATTCCTATCATCATTTGACATAGCTACTCGCACGCCTCCCACCAATTCACACACCTGCACACACACACCGCCCTGTTTGCCTGCGCGGCGGACTGCTCGCATGCGTCCCGTCAACTCATGCCTGCTCGCACGGCACACGGGGTGCGTGGCAGCACGTATATTTTTTTTGTTCTTTCATGATTCATTCTGCCGCTTTACTTCCTAACCAAAGCATGGCATGGTCTAACGCACACGGTCTGAATAAATAATCCAGGTGAGATATTGGTTGCTAGTTATTAACAATCTCCCGTTTGTAAGAAGATTATATCAAAATGTGTCTCAAATTTGACGAAAAATACAATATCACAGTCTACTGGTGTCCATATATGACACCACGATAAGTTTCATGAATTTAAACTAATTTTTGGATTTACTGAATTTTAAAAATCTATATTCTCAGTATTTTAAAATCTCTTGCATGGGGGAAACATGCACCCAGGAACACACATATGATTTTGCAATCCATTTTGGTGCACATGTAGCTCAAATTTGATTTTTGCACATTAAATCCCTAGGAAATCAAACAAATGTATTAAAATGGTCGAATGTTGTTTGTTTTGTTTAAAAGAAATTAGCACGACACTCCTTTGGTTACATGTTCACTGCAGGAAAAGTTTGACATGCCTGAGAGGC
>NC_041380.1:161159992-161161101 GCF_002162155.2 Triticum dicoccoides | reverse complement strand
TGAACCTCTGTGTGGGATTATTGATCATTTTGTGAGTCATATATGCCACATCAAAGTCGTGAATTGGTTATTTAAAGCATTACGCAGCCCTTTCATACATAATTTTCGGGCCACATGCATGCATTGGTGGTCCTCTCGGACACTCTCCCTCGTGCGGTTATCAGCGATGTGCCCATTCGTTAGCACGCAAAGTTTTTTCAGTTTCCACTGACAATAAGAGGCATTTTACCAAAAGGTGGATTCATCTTGGCATGTGTGTGGTGTGGATCATGATGGGATTCCATATCAAAGTTCGAGCACGTGCGTACACACTCCCACTGGCTTGAAGTGAGGTGGCTACACGCGTAGTGATGCAGTGCGTTTCCGGTTAGCGAAGCATGTGCCACATCAATGTTGTGCATTGGGTATACAAACATTAGATAACACACGGGCGCATGCACGCAGTGGTTTTTTCCTATGACATCACTCGCGTGTGCCTCTCTCTGTGGGACCACGAGGTCGTCGTCGACCAGTTCAACGTACAACGAGAGAGAGGTTAATTTGACCAACAAGGATGGTTCTTTTTTGGTTTGTGTTACATATATGCATGGTATAGGAGTATGTACATGTCAAAGAGGGGCAACATGAATACTCTATATATATCCGTGTTATAACCTCGCTCCATGTGGGGACTTTCTGGTTCCCGAGGCAGGTGCCACATCAAAGTTGTACATTATATTCGTATTCAAACATCACGCAATACCATGCAGGTGGTGATTGCCCTATATATAGGAACTCACTCGCGTGTGGCACTTCCATCCATGGGCATGCGAGGTTGTACTCCATCACTTTGACCCAATGAGAGAGAGGTTAATTTGATCATCAAGGAATGATTCTTTTCTTGTTTGTGCTATACAGTAGAAGTACATATATATATATATATATATATATATATATATATATATATATATATATATATATATATATATATATATATATATATATATATATATATATATATACCACGCGTCGAATGGGGGCGTGCATATAGCACATACCGCGCATCATGAACCTCACGCGCTCTATGGGGACTTTTTGGTTTTCTATATACGTGGTGCCACATCAAAGTT
>NC_041380.1:161147612-161159982 GCF_002162155.2 Triticum dicoccoides | reverse complement strand
GATTATTGATCATTTTGTGAGTCATATATGCCACATCAAAGTCGTGAATTGGTTATTTAAAGCATTACACAACCCTTTCATACATACATGTTTGGGCCACATGCATGCTTTGGGGGTCCTCTCGGACACTCTCCCTCGTGCGGTTATCAGTGATGTGCCCAATCGTTAGCCGCAAAGGTTTTTAGTTTCCACCGGCAATGAGAGGCATTTGACCAAAAGGTGGATTCATCTTGGCATGTATGTGGTCTGGATCATGGTGAGATTCCATATCAAAGTTTGGGCACGTGCGTACACATGAGTCCCTCCCACCTGCTTGAAGTGAGGGGGCTACGCATCACGTGGTGTAGTGCGTTTCCGGTTTGTGAAGCATGTGCCACATCAAAGTTGTGCATTGGGTATTCAGACATCACATAACACACAAGCAAATGCATGCGGTGGTTTTGTCCTATGACACTCACTCGCGTGTGACTCTCTGTGGGCCTACGAGGTCATCGTTGATCAGTTGAACGTACAATGAGAGAGAGGTTAATTTGACCAACAATTTCTGGTTTGTGTTACGTATATGCATGGTAGGAGTGTGTACATGTCAAAGAGCGGGCAACATGAATACTCTATATATATGCGTATGTCATAACCTCGCTCCATGTGGGGACTTTCCGGTTCCCGAGGCAGGTGCCACATTAAAGTTGTACATTGGTATTCAAACATCACGCAATACCATGCAGGCGGTGGTTGCCCTATAGGATCTCACTCGCATGTGGCGCTTCCATCTGTGGGCATGCAAGGTGTTCCTTCGTCACTTTGACACAACGAGAGAGAGGTTAATTTGACCATCAAGGAATGATTCTTTTTTTGGTTTGTGCTATACAGTAGAAGTACATATATACCACGCGTCGAATGGGGGCATACATATAGCACATACCATGGATCATGAACCTCGTTCTCTATGGGGACTTTATGTGGTACCACATCAAAGTTGTGCATTGCGTATTCAGACATCACACAAACACCTCTTTGGGCCACATGCACACAGTGGTATGTAGTCCTATATAGGATGCTCAGTCGTGTGCGACGTACGCTTCACTTTTTGTGGGCCCGTGAGTTCGTCATCCATCACTCTGACCCAATGAGAGAGAGGTACGTTTGACGAACAAGGAGGATTAATTCTTTTAGGGCTATGTTACTAGGTGTATAGTACGTGTTGAATGGTGGGGGTGACCAACATATATATACTAGGTGTCACATGAACCTCACTCTGTGTGGGGACTTTGCGGTTTTTGAGGCAAATGCCACATCAAAGTTGTGCATTAGGTGTTCAAAGCATCACAACCACACACCTCTCCATATATATGTTTTGGCACACATGCAAGTGATGGTTAATGTTGTCCTATGGCACTCACTCATGCGGTTATCGATGATGCTTCCATCTGTCGGCCCTCTTGGTCCATCACTTTCACCGACAGCGAGAGAGGTTAATTAATTTGACTTAGGAGGGGGATTAATTTTTTGTTTGTTTCACGATATAGATCACGATGTGATATTACATGTATATAGCACATGTACATAAATCCATCCCGCTGGATCGAAGGGGGGCAAGCACACGACACGTCATGAACCTCTTACTCTATGTGGGGACCTCTGCGATTTTCAATGCATGCACCACATGAATGTTGTGTATTGGGATGGGTATTCAACACATATGTATGCATCACACACCTCCATAAATATGTTCGGGACACACGCATGCAATGGTTGTCTTTGGACACACTATCACTTGCTTGGTTATGGGTGGCAAGCCTATATATATTCATGGGCCCGCATGGACGTCCATCATTTCGACCAACAGCGAGAAAGATTACTAGGGTGGATTCTTCTTCTTTGCTCCAAGTTACCGTATAGTAGGTCGATCATTCCAAGCCTAATTAAGTTTGAGCGCATGGTACACGCGTCGTCAACCCTCGCTTAGTGTGGGGATTTTACGGATCGAAAGCATGGTGCCACATCAAATTTGCACATTGGGTATCCAAACAGCACACACACCACTGATACGTCTCCAACATATCTATAATTTTTTATTGTTCCATGCTATTTTATTATCAATCTTGGATGTTTTATAATCATTTTATAGTCAATTTATATCATTTTTTGGTACTAACCTATTGACATAGTGCCAAGTGCCAGTTGCTATTTTTTTCCATGGTTTTTACATCGCAGAAAATCAATATCAAACGGAGTCCAAATGCCACAAAACTTTATGGAGATTTTTTATGGACCAGAAAGAAGATGTTGGGCCTTGGTTGCACCTGGGGGAGTCCCGAGGAGGGGACAACCCACTAGGGCGTGCCAGGAGGCCCAGACGCGCCCTGGTGGGTTGTGCCCACCTCGGGTGCCCCCCGGACCGTCTCTTTTCTCTAGAAATACCCCAAAAATCCCAGAACCCTAGGGGAGTCGACGAAATATTCATCCAGCCGCCGCAGAGTCCAGAACCACCAGATCCAATCTAGACACCATCACAGAGGGGTTCACCACTTCCATTGGTGCCTCTTCGATGATGCGTGAGTAGTTCTTTGTAGACCTTCGGGTCCGTAGTTAGTAGCTAGATGGCTTCATCTCTCTCTCTCTCTTGATTCTCAATACAATGGTCTCTTGGAGATCCATATGATGTAACACTTTTGCGGTGTGTTTGTTGGGATCGATGAACTTTGAGTTTATGATAAGACCTATCTTTTTATATCCATGAAAGTATTTGAGTTTCTTTGATCTCTTTTATGCATGATCTCTTATAGCCTCATATTTCTTCTCTGATATTTCGGTTTTGTTTCGCCAACTTGATATATTTATCTTGCAATGGGAAGAGGTGCGCGGTAGTGGGTTCGATCTTACAGTGCTTGATCCCAATGATAGAAACGGAACCGACACGTATGTATCGTTGCTACTAAGGATAAAAAGATGGGATTTATATCTACCGCCATAGATAAACAGATCTCGTCTACATCATGTCATCGTTCTTATTGCATTACTCCGTTTTCCATGAACTTAATACACTAGATGCATGCTGGATAGCGGTCGATGTGTGGAGTAATAGTAGTAGATGCAGGCAGGAGTCGGTCTACTAATCTTGGACGTGATGCCTATGTAATGATCATTGCCCGGATATCATCATAATTATTTGAGGTTCTATCAATTGCCCAACAGTAATTTGTTTACCCACCATTTGCTATTTTTCTCGAGAGAAGCCAGTAGTGAAATGTACGGCCCCCGGGTCTTCTTTGTTATATATTTGCCTTTGTGATCTATTTTCTTTTGCTTTTATTTTCAGATCTATTAAACCAAAAATACAAAAATACTTTGCTGCAATTTATTTTATTTGCGATCTATTTATTCAATCTATCACGATTTATCTCACGTCCGTTTGCCTATCTTGAGGCGTATGATTGACAACCCCTTTAACACATCGGGTTGTGAGGATTTGTTATTTGTGTGCAGGGGATGTTTACATTGTGTTGCTTGGTTCTCCTACTGGTTTGATAACCTTGGTTTCATAAGCGGCATCAAAAGGAATTTCTGGCGTCGTTGTCGGGGAGGATCTTCTTCACAACTAGGTTCCTAATCACAAATCTCATCTTGGACGTGATGCCTATGTAATGATCATTGCCTGGATATCATCATAATTATTTGAGGTTCTATCAATTGCCCAACAGTAATTTGTTTGCCCACCATTTGCTATTTTTCTCGAGAGAAGCCACTAGTGAAACGTACGGCCCCCGGGTCTTCTTTCTTATATATTTGCCTTAGTGATCTATTTTCTTTTGCTTTTATTTTCAGATCTATTAAACCAAAAATACAAAAATAGTTTGCTGCAATTTATTTTATTTGCGATCTATTTATTCAATCTATCACAATTTATCTCACATCCGTTTGCCTATCTTGAGGCGTATGATTGACAACCCCTTTAACACATCGGGTTGCGAGGATTTGTTATTTGTGTGCAGGGGCTGTTTACATTGTGTTGCTTGGTTCTCCTACTGGTTCGATAACCTTGCTTTCATATCTGAGGGAAATACCTATCGCCACTGTGCCACATCATCCCTTCCTCTTTGGGGAAGTACCGACGTAGCTTCAAGCGGCATCAAAAGGAATTTCTGGCGTTGTTGTCGGGGAGGATCTTCTTCACAACTAGGTTCCTAATCACAAATCTCATCTCCTCGCAATTTACATTATTTGTCATTTGCCTCTCATTTTCCTCTCCCCCACTTCACAAAAATTTGTCATTTTATTCGCCTCTCTTTTTCCGTTTGTCGTTTTCTTGCCAGATCTATTTTGAGTGCAATCTTGTTGTGTGGTCACCATGACTCAAGAGAACACCAAGTTATGTGATTTCTCAAATACCAACAACAATGATTTTATCGGCACTCCGATTGCTCCACCCGTCACTAGTGCGGGGACTTGTGATATTAATACTGCTTTGCTGAATCTTGTTATGAAAGACCAATTTTCTAGTACTCCTAATGAGGATGCCGCGTCCCATCTTAATACCTTCATGGAATTGTGTGATATGGAAAAGAAAAAAGATGTGGACAATGATGTGGTCAAGATGAAATTATTTTTGTTTTCTTTGCGTGATTCGGCAAAAATTTGGTTCTCTTCTCTGCCTCACAATAGTATCGATTCTTGGAATAAGTGCAAAGATGCTTTTATCACTAAGTATTTCCCCCCCGCAAAAATCATTTCCCTTAGAAAGCAAATCATGAATTTCAAGCAACTTGAACATGAGCATGTTGCACAATCTTGGGAAAGGATGAAAATTATGCTAAGGAATTGCCCAACTCATGGGTTAAATCTTTGGATGATCATACAAAATTTTTATGCGGGATTGAATTTTGTCTCTCGTAATCTTTTAGATTCTGTCGCGGGTGGTACTTTTATGGAAATTACTTTGGGTGAAGCCACCAAATTGGTTGACAATATCATGGCAAATTATTTGCAATGGCATACCGAAAGGGCTCCTACTAGTATAAAAGTTAATGCGGTTGAAGAAATTTCTTCTTTGAGTGAAAAAGTTGATGCTCTTGTGAAATTCCTTGGTAGTAGAAGTGCTCCTGTTGATCTTAATGATATGACTTTGTCTACTTTGATTGAGAAAAATAGTGATGCCATTGATGTGAATTTCATTTCTCGAAATAATTTCAACAACAATGCTTATAGAGGTAATTTTAATCCTAGGCCTTTTCTTGGTAATTCCTCTAATAATTATGGTAATTCCTATAGAAATAGATATTATAATAATAGGAATACCTCTGATCTTGAGAATAATATTAAAGAATTTATTAACACACAAAAAGTTTTCAACACTTCCATAGAAGAAAAGTTGAATAAGATTGATGATTTGTCTAGAAGCGTTGATAGAATTGCTCATGATGTGAAAAATCTCAAGATGAATTTTTTTGTGCCTAAAGTACTTGAATCAATTAAATCAATTTATGTTTCTATGGATGAAAGTAAGAAAAGCACCGCTATGCTTAGAGCTAAAAGAGAATTTTTAGAAAAAACTTTTTCTAGTGATTATTCTTGCAAAGATGATGAAGATCTTAAAATGATTGGTGTTTCTTGTATTGATTCATTTTTTAGTGAAGTTAATATTGATGAAAAAGGGACTGGAGAAGAGTCAACTTTAGGTAGAAGGCGTCCCAATATTTCGGAGGGTGAAAATCTTGTTGAAAAAACTGATGAAAGTGGGTTTGGAGAGGTCAAAACTTTAGCTAGTGATGCACCCACTCTTTTGGATTACAAAGACTTTAATTATGTTAGTTTCTCTTTGATTGATTGTATTTCTTTGCTGCAATCCATGATGAATTCACCCCATGCTTATGAACAAAACAAAGCTTTTACTAAACATATTGTTGATGCTATGATGAAAGTTCTTGAAGAAAAATTGGAATTGGAAGTTTCAATTCCTAGAAAATTGCATGATGAATGGGAACCTACTATCAAAGTCAAGATTAAAAATTATGAGTATTTTGCTTTGTGTGACATGGGTGCTAGTGTTTCTACAATTCCGAAATCTTTATGTGATGTGCTTGGTCTTACCAATCTTGAGGAATGTTCCTTGAATTTGCACTTGGCAGATTCTGCTATTAAAAAGCCTATGGGAAGAATTAATGATGTTCTTATTCTTGCAAATAGAAATTATGTGCCCATAGATTTTATTGTTCTTGATATTGATTGCAATCTGTCTTGTCCAATTATTCTTGGTAGACCGTTTTTACACACTATCGGTGTTGTGATTGATATGAAAGAAGGCAATATTAAGTTATAATTTCCTTTGAGGAAGGGTATAACACTTTCCTAGAACAAGAATTAAGCCACCCTCTGAATCAATCATGAGGGCATCTTATGGATCTCCAACCAAAGATGACAAAACTTAGATCCTTGCTTTATGCCTAGCTAAGGGCGTACAACTATAGCGCTTGTTGGGAGGCAACCCAATGAATAAAATTTATTTTTGCTTTTTGCTTCCTGTTTTTGAGTGTTAGCACAATTATGCTACTATTATGATTGTGTTTTATTTAGTGTTTGCCAAGTAAAGCCTTTAGGATCTTCTTGGGCTTGATCTTGCTGAAAAAACAGAAAGGTGTGCGCTCACGACAACAATTATCATTTTTTACCAGAGAGAGATGAAATATCCATTCCAATTACAGTGGATCAATATATAAATTTCTCAGGTCATCCTAATTTTCAGAGTTTTAAGAGTTACAGAAGTATTCGAAATAGTCATATTGCTATAGACTATTCCGTTCTAACAGATTCTGCTTTCTTTGTGTTGTGTGCTTATTTTGATGGCTATATGGTTTTCTTTGATGAGGTTTTGACATAGAAAAGTTGGAATACAGTTGATATAATACAAAAAAATATGAATTGGTTTGATACAACACTTATAGTAGTGATTTATTATTCTTATACTAACGGATCTCACGAAGGCTTTGTTGAGTTTTGTGTGATTGAAGTTTTCAAGTTTTGGGTTATCTTACGATGGATGGGGGAAGGATGTAAGAGCCTAAGCTTGGGGATGCCCCGGCATCTCAAGCTATTATCCAAGAATGATCAACCAAGATTGGGGGTGCCCCGAGTGGCATCACCGCTTTCTTCCAACAACTATCTGTATTTTACTCGAGACTATATTTTTATTCGTCACATGATATGTGTTTTGCTTGGAGCGTCTTGTACGATATGTGTCTTTGCTTGTTTTATTTTGTGTTTTAAGTCATAAATCCTTGCTGGACACACCTGTTTGAGAGAGCCAAAATTATGTCATGACTTGTTCGCATTGCTCTCTATATATGCTTCACTTAAATCTTTTATGAGCTAGGACTTGCTCTAGTGCTTCACTTATATCTTTTTGAGCACAGTCTGCTTAGTATTTTTGAAGAAATGCTCTCTTGCTTCACTTAGATTTATTTGAGAGTTAGTAAAATTTTGAGGAAATTCTCTCTTGCTTCACTTAAATTATTTTGAGAGAAAGAAAATTTGTTATGCTCATGATCTTCACTTATATTTGTTTGAGCTTATGAAAAGCAATACATGGAAATTAGTCCCAAAGTGATAGATATCAAAGAAGGATAAAGAAAGAAAAAAATGTCATGAAGATCATTGGACAAAATAAACTTGATTCTTAGTAATAGTTTTGAGATATGATGATGTGATATGTGAGTCATCTTGATGAGTAATTATGCCTTAGTAAGAATATTGGTGTTAAGGTTTGTGATTCCATATGCATGCACGAAAGTCAATAATCATGCAATGAAAATTATATCCTACTTGTGGTGCATTATTAAGTGTTAATTATGCTTAATGCTCGCTTGTGAGATTATTCATTTCTTGGTTGGTCGCTTCTCAATCTTTTTGCTAGCCTTCATTTTGCACTAAGTATGACCTCTACTTGTGCATCCAAAATCCTTTAAACCAGTTTTGCCACATGAGTACACTATATCTACCTATATGCGGTATTCTTTTGCCGTTCTAAGCAAATTTGCATGTGCCATCTCTAATTTTCAAAATAAACTTCTCTTTTGTGTGTTTGTTTCGCTCATGGAGCGGTGAGGGGTGGCTAATATTTTCCATGCTAGATGTGTTATTCTCAAGATGAGTGTTTATTCACTTGTCATTGCACGAGAGTAAGGCAAAGGTATTAGGGATGCCCAGTCCTGAAATGAAAAAAATGAATTTACTTTATGTTGTCAAATAATAAATTCCTTGGAAAGTGTTGGTATGGAGGGAAACCGTGGATACGGCTAGCCATGGAAAGTGAAAGTTATGGTGGAAAAAGGAATAAACTTTATTTTTTGTTTGGTAACCGCCTATGATATATCTATGCATGGAAAGTATTGGGAACTCTAAGTCGTTTTCGTTGGTGGGATGGGTACACCTCCCAAAATGTTTTTATCTCATTTTTTTCGCTTTGAGCTCTAGCACCTCCCTACTTCCCTCTGCGAAGGTCCTATCTTTTACTTTATGCAATTTTTATTTTGAATTCAAGTCTCCATCTTCTCTTATAAAAGCCCCAACTAGGAGGCAATATGATCGTGCTTAAGTATTGGGTGTAGTTAATATTCGAGTGTGTTTCATGAATGGATCAATGTTTGAGCATGATGGGCTAGGGATAACTTATTTTAGCGTTGATATTTTGAAAGACATGGTTGCTTGTTGATATGCTTGAGTATCTAAATTATTATGTCAAAACTAGACTATTTCTTTGAATCACATAAAAGTACAAATGTCCATGCTATAAAGAAAAGAATATGATATGACATGATGAACAACACTCCACATCAAAAATTCTGTTTTATCACTTACCTACTCGAGGACGAGTAGGAGTTAAGCTTGGGGATGTTGATACGTCTCCAACGTATCTATAATTTTTGATTGTTCCATGCTGTTTTATTATCAATCTTGGATGTTTTATAATCATTTTATAGTCATTTTATATCATTTTTTGGTACTAACCTATTGACATAGTGCGAAGTGCCAGTTGCTGTTTTTTCCATGTTTTTTACATCGTAGAAAATCAATACCAAACGGAGTCCAAATGCCAGGAAACTTTATGGAGATTTTTTATGGACCAGAAGGAAGATGTTGGGCCCTGGTTGCACCTGGGGGGAGTCCCGAGGAGGGGACAACCCACCAGGGCACGCCAAGAGACCCACGCGTGCCCTGGTGGGTTGTGCCCACCTCGGGTGCCCCCCGGACCGCCGCTTTTCTCTATAAATAGCCCAAAAATCCTAGAACCCTAGGGGAGTCAACGAAATATTCATATAGCCGCTGCAGAGTCCAAAACCACCAAATCCAATCTAGACACCATCGTGGATGGGTTCACCACTTCCATTGGTGCCTCTCCGATGATGCATGAGTAGTTCTTTGTAGACCTTCGGGTCCGTAGTTAGTAGCTAGATGGCTTCATCCGTCTCTCTCTGTTGATTCTCAATACAATGGTATCTTGGAGATCCATATGATGTAACTCTTTTGCGGTGTGTTTGTTGGGATCGATGAACTTTGAGTTTATGATCAAATCTATCTTTTTATATCCATGAAAGTATTTGAGTTTCTTTGATCTCTTTTATGCATGATCTCTTATAGCCTCATATTTCTTCTACGATATTTGGGTTTTGTTTGGCCAACTTGATATATTTATCTTGCAATGGGAAGAGGTGCGCGGTGGTGGGTTCGATCTTACAATGCTTGATACCAATGATAGAAAGGGAACCGACACGTATGTATCGTTGCTACTAAGGATAAAAAGATGGGATTTATATCTACCGCCATAGATAAACAGATCTCGTCCACATCATGTCATCGTTCTTATTGCATTACTCCGTTTTCCATGAACTTAATACACTAGATGCATGCTGGATAGTGGTCGATGTGTGGAGTAATAGCAGTAGATGCAGGCAGGAGTCGGTATACTAATCTTGGACGTGATGCCTATGTAATGATCATTGCCTGGTTATCGTCATAATTATTTGAGGTTCTATCAATTACCCAACAGTAATTTGTTTAGCCACCGTTTGCTATTTTTCTGGAGAGAAGCCACTACTGAAACGTACAACCCCGGGTCTTCTTTCTCATATATTTGCCTTTGCGATCTATTTTTCTTTTGCTTTTATTTTCAGATATATTAAACCAAAAATACAAAAATACTTTGCTGCAGTTTATTTTATTTGCGATCTATTTATTCAATCTATCACAATTTATCTCACGTCCGTTTGCCTATCTTGAGGCGTCGTACCCCGAAAGGGATTGACAACCCCTTTAACACGTCGAGTTTGCGAGGATTTGTTATTTGTGTGCAGGGGTTGTTTACGTTGTGTTTCTTGGTTCTCCTACTGGTTCGATAACCTTGGTTTCATATCTGAGGGAAATACCTACCGCCGCTATGCTGCATCATCCCTTCCTCTTTGGGGAAATACCAACGTAGCTTCAAGCGACATCAACCACTTCCAGATACATACTTGGGCCACATGCACAGAGTGGGTTTGTCTTCATACAGTACTCCTGAAGGAAATATGCCCTAGAGGCAATAATAAAGTTATTATTTATTTCCTTATATCATGATAAATGTTTATTATTCATGCTAGAATTGTATTAACCGGAAACATAATACATGTGTGAATACATAGACAAACAAAGTGTCACTAGTATGCCTCTACTTGACTAGCTCGTTAATCAAAGATGGTTATGTTTCCTAACCATGAACAATGAGTTGTTATTTGATTAACGGGATCACATCATTAAGTGAATGATCTGATTGACATGACCCATTCCATTAGCTTAGCACCCGATCGTTTAGTATGTTGTTATTGCTTTCTTCATGACTTATACATGTTCCTATGACTATGAGATTATGCAACTCCCGTTTGCCGGAGGAACACTTTGTGTGCTACCAAACGTCACAACGTAACTGGGTGATTATAATGGGTGATTATAAAGGAGCTCTACAGGTGTCTCCAAAGGTACATGTTGGGTTGGCGTATTTCGAGATTAGGATTTGTCACTCCGATTGTCGGAGAGGTATCTCTGGGCCCTCTCGATAATGCACATCACTTAAGCCTTGCAAGCATTGCAACTAATGAGTTAGTTGCGGGATGATGTATTACAGAACGAGTAAAGAGACTTGCCGGTAACGAGATTGAACTAGGTATTGGAATACCGACGATCGAATCTTGGGCAAGTAACATACCGATGACAAAGGGAACAACGTATGTTGTTATGCGGTCTGACCGATAAAGATCTTTGTAGAATATGTAGGAGCCAATATGAGCATCCAGGTTCCGCTATTGGTTATTGACCGGAGACGTGTCTCGGTCATGTCTACATTGTTCTCGAACCCGTAGGGTCCGCACGCTTAAGGTTACGATGACATTTATATTATGAGTTTATGCATTTTGATGTACCGAAGTTTGTTAGGAGTCCCGGATGTGATCACGGACATGACGAGGAGTCTCGAAATGGTCGAGACATAAAGATTGATATATTGGAAGCCTATGTTTGGATATCGGAAGTGTTCCGGGTAAAAATCGGGATTTTACTGGAGTACCGGGAGGTTACCGGAACCCCCCGGGAGCTATATGGGCCATAGTGGGCCTTAGTGGAAAAGAGAAGGGGCTGCCCGAAGTGGGCCGCGCGCCCCTCCCCTCCCTTGGTCCGAATAGGACAAGGAGAGGGGGCCGGCCACCCTCTCTCTTTCCCCCCTCCGCGAATCCTATTCCAACTAGGATTGGGGGGGGGGAATCCTACTCCCAGAGGGAGTAGGACTCTCTTGGCGCGCCTCTCCTAGGCCGGCCGCACCCCCCCTTGGTCCTTTATATACTGAGGCAGGGGAACCCCAGAGACACACAAGTTGATCCACGTGATCTTATTCTTAGCCGTGTGCGGCGCCCCCAGCCACCATAGTCCTCGATAATATTGTAGCGGTGCTTAGGCGAAGCCCGGCGACAGTAGTACATCAAGATCGTCACCACGCCGTCGTGCTGACGGAACTCTTCCCCGACACTTTGCTGGATCGGAGTCTGGGGATCGTCATCGAGCTGAACGTGTGCTAAAACTCGGAGGTGCCGTAGTTTCGGTGCTTGATCGGTCGGACCGTGAAGACGTACGACTACATCAACCAAACGCTTCCGTTGTCGATCTACAAGGGTACATAGATCACACTCTCCCCTCGTTGCTATGGATCACCATGATCTTGCGTGTGCGTAGGAAATTTTTTGAAATTACTATGTTCCCCAACAACTCCCTCATGAGGTTATCGGCGACAAGCTAGCCCATTTTGTGGGGCCGTGTCGACGTCCATCACTTTGACCAACAATGAGTGGGAGAGGTT
>NC_041380.1:161139446-161147247 GCF_002162155.2 Triticum dicoccoides | reverse complement strand
CTACCTGCAACCTCCGTGGGGTCGGGGAAGTCCGGTTAATTTGCGAGGCACTCATGCCACATCAAAGTTGTGAATGGTAGTTAAATATCACACCACACACTTTTCATACATATAGTAGGGCCACCTGCAGGTGGTTCGTATGTGGTCTCACCCATCTCGCGCCACAAGCACACATTTGTGGGTCGGCACACGGTCCACCTTTGTTGGGAAGTGAAAGGGGAAGATTGACCATATATATGATGGACTCCTATAGGTTTTGTGTTACGGTAGGGTGAGATTTCAGACCTAGCTATTTGGGGGCATGCATTCGTAGCTAGGATTCCCTTACCGCGGACATGAAGTGGGGCTTGTAGGGGGTGGCTCACTAGCAATACTATGCTTTTGTGCGACAGGTGCCACATCAAAGTTGTGCATTATTGGGTAATCGAACATCAAACCACCCTTTTCATACATATATTTGGTCCACATGCAAGTGTGCTCATCTTTTGACCCTCTCGCGTGTTATTTTTTTTGCCAAATTTATAAACCAGCACACGAGTTGGATGTAGAAACCATCTGCGATTGGTACGCAATAGACACGGTTCAGTCAGACTACCCGTGCGCCATGCTCGTGCCCCTGTAGTCACTCACATCAGCACAGTAGATTGGGCACCACGAGGCTTGCCTCCCGCTCTCGAAAAATATCTACTGCCTCGTAATCTCAAAAATATCTACCGCCTTGAAGGTTTTAATGTTTGATAGCACACAATTAGTATGTGTGGACCGTGTGTGATGTCTGTTACTCCTGTCGGATCTGGGGTTCCAGAAGACCCTTGAGGTTCGAACACTGGGGTGCACGCGAAGGTTTTCTCCCAATCGATCCATGCCCTAGCTCTCTAAGATCTCATAGACGAACACGACGAACTCTCAACACGGAAAGACACAATATTTATACTGGTTTGGGCCACCGTTGTGGTGTAATACCCTACTCCAGTGTGGTGGTGGTGGATTGCCTCTTGAGCTAATGATGAACAGTACAAGAGGAAGAACAGCCTCCTGAGGTCGAGGTGTTCTTGTGTTTAGTGAGTTTGTGTGTGTGAGGATCGAAATCAGCTGCCAACTTGTGATGGTGTCGATCCGATGCCCTCATGGTGGTGGCTAGTTCTACTTTATATAGGCCCTGGTCCTCTCCCCAAATAATGAGCGGGAAGGGATGCCAACAACGGCCAATTCGAAAGGGGACAGCTAGTACAAGCTATCCTGACAAAAGGTGGTCTTCGCCTGCAAAAGGCTCTGGTGATGACACCGTCTTGGGCTCCATGGTGACCTCCGTCTTGTCGTCCTTCTGGTCCTGGTCTCGTTGCACCAATATGGAAAGTTTGCTTGATGCCTCGGTACTCCGCGCCTATGCTTGCCCCCTTAGCACCAAAGAGGAAACAAGGACGTTCCGCGCGCTGGCGCTCACCTGGCCTCGATCGTCATGGCTCACGTCACGAGGGGCCTCGCGAGGTTTGCCTTGCCTTGATCTATCCGCCCCTCGTGAGCCTGCCTGGCGAGGCCACTCTTGAGGAGGTCTTGCGTCGTCCCCCCCGCGAGGCCTGGCCCCTCGCGAGGGTCTTGAATGTCTTGTTGATGAAGATGGGCCGTACAAACCTGCCAGCCCAGCCACGCCGTGGGCCGCATGCAGGCAAGTCTGGGGACCCCCGTTCCTAGAACGCCGACAGTAGCCCCCTGGCCCAAGGCGTGCTTGGGCTTGGCTTCGAGGCGAAGCCAAAGGGTCAAGAGCGTAGCGCTGCGGGCCCCCAAAGCCCGTGGCCTCAGTTGACGCGTGGCGGTTGATTGGACGTGGGCGTCTCCAATTCCCCACGCTGCCTTCGAACCCGCCTGGCTATGCGGCCCTCGCAACCTACACAGTTATTCTCCCATTGCGCATGCCTTGCCCCCTCGGTCCTTCTGCTTCCTCAAGACTCTTCCTCTCCTCTCCAATCTGACCTGCACTCTACCTGCTTCGCTGCCATGGCGCCGAAACAAGCGGACAAGGGGAAGAAGCCTCTGTCCCCGCCTGGTTCACCTCCATCCGCCGAGCCTACAACCAGCCGGTCCTTGGTGCTCAACGACGAGGCCATGGACAAGGTGCGCCCCATGCTTGCCACCAGTTTTAACGAGTGGGGGGAGACGGTGGCTTGGCCTGCGTCTCATGCTCGTATTGCTCGGGTGGTCACCGAGGTCCCAATCTTCATTGATGTCCTCTGGGCAGGCCCGATCCCCCCTTCTCTGCCTTCTTCAACGCGGTGCTCGAGCATTACTAGATCCATGTGTTGCATCTCGACCCCCAATCCATGACTCTCCTCGATGTCTTCGCCTTCGTGTGTGAAGCCATGGTGGGCATTGCTCCCTCCGTGGCCCTTCTCCGCCACTTCTTCTCGCTGCATCTGACTGATCCCCGACAAAGCTCGGGGTGCGTGAGCTTTCAGGCTGTGGCCGTGACGGCTGGCGCGGGGGTCGACTTCGAGCTTCCTCCATCCACGTGCGAGTTTCAGACACGATGGGTATTCGTCGACGCCGGTGTGCTCAGCCCTCTGCTCCAGGCCCAGTTAGCGCCCGCCATTCCCCACTCTGGCTGGGGCCACGAGAGGCTCGCGAGCCCCCGTCTTGCCCATGTCTGGTTCAGGCTAAGGATGTTGAAGGACCGCGGCATGACCGCGCCGAGGGTGGTGAAGGAGTTCATCAAGCGCCGGGTTGCTCCGCTTCGATGCCATTCTCGCCCGATGTGGACCTTGCTCAATAGTCAGGACCACATGAGGCTTCAGGATTCCGGGCTCCCCCTTGGGGCACGACAAATGGTGCTCAAGGTCCTAACAGGTGTCCCTTTGCTGGACGATCTGCCTGGGAAGATCTGTCTGCTGTACCGATGCAGGAACAAAGCCGAATTCGCTACTGGCATGCCTTCCTGGGGCTGTTGCCGAGCTCGTCCCGAATGTGGGCGCGGGGGGACGAGCGCCACCAAAGGCTGGCGGCTCGAGTGCTGATGTGCAGACGCCGCCTGGGGCTCCTGAGGTGTCGTCCTCAGGATCCCATGATCCTGGGTCGCCGGTAGCAGAGGCGATGCAGCACACGGCTCCTGAGGCCGAAACTTCGGAGGCCTCGGGAGGTTGTGGTGAGAC
Source organism: Triticum dicoccoides (assembly GCF_002162155.2). Lineage (NCBI taxonomy): Eukaryota > Viridiplantae > Streptophyta > Magnoliopsida > Poales > Poaceae > Triticum > Triticum dicoccoides. The sequence goes on along the minus strand of NC_041380.1, from coordinate 161,144,104 downwards.
GGCGCCCGGCTATTCTGCGCAGCCAGGCACCCCTGAAGCTGTCCTCTTGAGCATTTCCCCAACTACTCCCCGCACTGGCCGCCACGTTCAGCGCTTCGGCCGGCTTTGCGTGGACTTCGAGGAGCTCCGCAAGAGGAAAGGATCTCTAAGCGGTAGCGGTACCTTTGGGCCGTTGAAGCAACGAAAGTACATTGCCGTTGACGAGTAAGTATCTTATCTTGGTGATCTTCCGTGTGCCGCCTTTCTCCCCTGATGATTGTCTCCTCAGGGCCCCTTCTGCCGAGGCCGTGAAGCCTCCCGAGAAGCAACTCCCTCTCGTCCTGTCGCACCCGCCAAGCTCCAGTGCCGCATGTTCGGGTGCCGCACATGGCGTGGGGTCAGTCGTGGGAGTCGGTCCATCATCAAGGCGCCCCGAGCTCAGGTCTTCGTCGTCCTTTCTTCACGGCCTTTCTCGGAGCGCAGTAGGCATGCCAAGGGCTCCTCCCCTGGTCGTGGTCGGCAGTTGGCTGTCCCCGTTCCCAGGGTCTTCTTCAAGCAGCAGGACCTTCTCGGCTTGGGCCCCTTGCAAGGGCCAGTCGGCGCCAGGGGCTGCGCCAGCCCCCAGCCCCCTGCCGAGAGGAGGCGCTCCGCATCGGGCATCGCCCACAGCCCCTGTAGGAGAGGGCGAGATGGGCCGTGCACTTGAGTTCAAGCGCGGGCGGAGCATTGTTCGCCACGATCTCTTCCAGGAGGCGATGGACCGACTTGGCGAAGAACTTGAGGGTGTTGACGTGCGCCTTGAGGCCGATGGTCTTTGGTTGGCGGAGGAGCGGCACAAGCTGAAGGTGGCCATCAACCTCGGGCGCCACCAGTGTGAGCTGGACAACACGGAGGCTGAGGCCTCCCTTGCGGCCTCCCGTGAAGCCTGCTCCCGAGCTCTGGAGGAGGCTCGTGAAGCTGACTGCCGTCGTGAGGCTGCGGAGAAGCGCGCGTGGGAGCTCCACGCCTGGAGTGCGTCCCTCGAGCAGCAAGTGGAGGCACGCAAGGCCGCCCTTGCGACACTAAGGGGGATGCCTGCCGAGGAAGATGAGGTCCGGAAGCGCGAAGAGGCGCTGGCTCTGGAAGTTATGGAGCACAGCCTCGAGTTTGAGCAACTGGAGACGAGGGAGTGTCAAGTTGCCCAAGCGGAGGATGCCGTCGGGGCTCGCGAGGCCCGAGTCCAGGAGGAAGTCGACCGCCGGGTGGCCGAGGTTCGCACAGATCTTGAAGGTCAGCACGCCTTGAAGCCGACGCTTGCAGGAACTGCGGCAGCGGGTAGGACCGCCGCTCTCCGGCCCAGGTTAGACGAGGCGAAGAGGCGCGAGGAGGCCGCCGCCGCCGCCCTAGTCACGGCGCAGGCGGACTTGGCCTCCGCCCGCGCCGAGCTTCTTTCTCTTCAGAGGCAGGTTGACGATGCCGAGGCCGTCGTGTAGCAAAACAGGGAGGAAGTGCTTCAACGGCGGACGCTGGAGCGCGAGCACGCCCCCATGCTTCAGGGTCTCCGGAGCAGGGCTAATGCCGCCCTAGGCTTCATCTGTGACGAGAATGCACTGCCTCCCCACTCGAATGACTACGCCAGTCACCTGATCTTCTTCACCAACATGGTGACACGCCTGGAAGCCTAGCCTAGACTCGCCAGCTCGTGGAGGAGAGAAGTCGCAGTCTTCTTGGGGGCGCGTTCTCCCGCGTCTTCAGCCACCTTCGGAACATTAACCTCGACTTCGATTTTGACGCAGCTATCGCTCCCGTGCTGGAAGCCATCCGGGGCGACTTGGCGTGGTGGGTTGAAGACCACGTGGATGCGGTGGTCGTGGCCTTCGCTTCTGACGATGACGGGGTTGTGGTTGCGGCGGATGCAGGTGACGTGGTTCATGACGGCGTTGTCGACGCTGGCGAAGGAGGATGCAACACCAGCGATGGTGACAGCGATGCCATCGGCGCATCTGAAGATGACATGGGGGATGCGGCGAGCGGCATATCCGGCTGATTCCTTGTTTCCTTGTCATTTATCCTGTAAAACCTTGGGCATGGCCCTAGAAGTCTGTAAGAGCATTTTGAGAGGGGCAGCCCCTCATGTAAACAATAGCAGCTTTTATCCTTTCGTGCTAAATTGAGTTCGCATTTTCGTGAGCTTTAGCTCACCGGGACAAGGGTGTCGTTATGGTTTTACCTTAGCTTTGGCAAGCCCAAACTGGCCCGAGGGATTGCAGGTTCTTGAGGAGCCCCTGATGCATCTGTCGCTGCGCCCGAGAGGGCCGTGTGACAAGTGAGCGGCCGCCACGGCTCGACACGCGTGTGGTTCGTGTGCTTCATGCTCAGCCCGGCTCACGAGGGGCCCGCGAGGGGTCAGCGACTGGCGCGAACTCCAAAATAAGGCAAGAACGAGACTGCAAGAAATAACTTGAACGAGAAAAGACATCCCCCCGCGCGCATCAAATGAAAACTTGACTTCAACTTAAATCCAAATCCGGAAGGCAAGGTTACAGAAAAGAGATCCAAAGCAAATGGCCGCGTCTGACGCCTAGTCTAGTCTTCGACGTCTTCTCATCAGCGCGGAGCTAAGTGCTGCCACTAGGCGTGGGAGGGAGCCCTCGAGGCCCGAGGGCGGCTCTCCGGAGACTCCGGGGCATGTACAGCCCCACTCATTATTACGTGAGAGTGTCACGGGCGGAGATCTTCACATGCACTGGGCCTTGCTTCATTGAAACCGGCCTTGCTTCATATCGCCAGGTGAGGGCCCCGCCTTGTGCCACCCTCTACCACCGCTGGGACGACCGGAAGCCTGGACGGCCCAGCGAGGGCAGAGGGGACGCCAGCGGCGCCCTTGGCGACCATGGGTCCTCTGCCAGGGAAAGGTCGTGGTCGCCACCCCGGCAGAGGGCGTACCTCCGGGTGTTGCCTTGCTCCCCGCGACTCGGGGAGGGGCCTTGCTCCTGCCCCCTTCCGCGCAGCCCCCAGCGGGTTTCTCCTGTCGGGGCAGGCATCGCCGTGCCAGAGGCACCGTTTGGCGCCATAGCCTGGTTCATCCATGACTCATGATTAGCATAAGCTTGCTCCTGAGGGATTAGTGGTACCATGTATCTCTCATCAACGACACGGTTGGCGGGGCTCTCCAGCGGCTCATGGAAGGCTTCAGCTCCCAATGCCTCCTCCTCCCACGAGCCGGGGTCGCCCTCCGGCGTGTACTCCTGGTCCATCATGCAGGGCACATAGGCTTCCGGGGCTGTCACCCCAAACACCTCGTCGTAGTGCCCCACGCTCCACGTCGCCCGACCCAGCGTGGCGTGCTGAGGGTGATAGCGTGATGCCTCGCTGGGGCCGTGGGGGGCAACGCTCGTGCCCATGCTCATCGGAGGCGGCGCGGGGGCAACGGGGCCCCCGGCGCTGCCGGCCGCCCTAGTGATGGCGAAGCCCCCGGGCGCTCCTGAGAGCGTGCGGCCACGGCCTGGCCCGTCGTGAGGTCCAATAACGGCTCAGGACGGGACCAGGTAGCAGAAAGGTGGTGCTCCTGATGCGGTTGCATCCAGCAGCTCAGCGACATGTTCCAGCAGTGCGTCGCGCCCGCTCTCCATCAGCCGGCACCGCAGCAACTCCCGTGCCACCGTGAGCGCGGCCCGCATGTTCGCCTGCTCCCGCCGGGTGTGTGGCGCCGTTGCTGCGGTGTGGCTTGCGGCCCTTGCAGTGGCTCGCACTAGTCGTGGAGTGGGGGTGGATGACGCCTGGCCGCACCGCCCGCGCCACGCAGCATTAGGCGGCGCTCGCGCCGCCTGGAGCATGGGGTTGAGATCTTCATGGGCAGGTGGCGCCGCCCGGGCTAGCCAGGCTGCCCATTGGTCGGAGTCGGCCCTTGGGTCGCCAGACATCAGGGCCACAGAGCGTCGACGGGTCGATTGGTGGGGAAGAGACTCCGGCGCGCCCCTACCTGGCGCGCCAAATGTCGTATCTGGGGTTCCGGCAGACCCTTGAGGTTCGAACAATGGGGTGCGTGCGAAGGTTTTCTCCCAATTGATCCACGCCCTAGCTCTCTAAGATCTAAAAGCAAACACGACGAACTCTCAACACGAAAAGACACAAGATTTATACTGGTTCGGGCCACCGTTGTGGTGTAATACTCTACTCCAGTGTGGTGGTGGTGGATTGCCTCTTGGGCTAATGATGAATAGTACAAGAGGAAGAGCAGCCTCCTGAGGTCGAGGTGTTCTTGTGTTTGGTGAGTTTGTGTGTGTGAGGATCGAAATCAGCTGCCGACTTGTGATGGTGTCGATCGGATGCCCTCATGGTGGTGGCTAGTTCTACTTATATATGCCCTGGTCCTCTCCCCAAATATTGAGTGGGAAGGGATGCCAACAACGGCCAATTCGAAAGGGGATAGCTAGTACAAGCTATCCTGACAAAAGGTGGTCTTCGCCTGCAAAAGGCTCTGGTGATGATGCCGTCTTGGGCTCCATGGTGACCTCTATCTTGCCGTCCTTTTGGTCCTGGTCTCGTTGCACCAATATGGAAACCTTTGCTTGATGCCTCGGTACTCCGCGTCTGTGCTTGCCCCCTTAATACCAAAGAGGAAACAAGGACACTGCGCGTGCTGGCGCCCGCCTAGCCTCGACCTGCCTGGAAAGGTCGCTCTTGAGAAGGTCTTACGT
>NC_041380.1:161126794-161139104 GCF_002162155.2 Triticum dicoccoides | reverse complement strand
GTCGTGGGCCGCAGGCAGGCAAGTCTGGGGGACCCTCGTTCCCAGAATGCCGACAACTCCCGCTCTGCTTCAATCTGTAACACCCCAAAAATTTGACCTTGATTTATTAATTAAAATTTTGCCAGGAAATTAAATTTTTATTTTCTGGTTTTATCTTTTAATTTCAGATCACTCTGTCGATCTAAATCTTTGAGGTTTTTCCTTCTAGGTGGAAACCTTTCAACAATATTGTTGGACTTGTATATCTTCCCAACACCATTTCTTTTTATCAGTGGAATTATTTCTACAATTATTTTTTTCCCGAGCTTTATTTCTTAAAAAACTGATTTTTCATAAGTTCTAGAGTTCCATTTGCACTACAACCTATTTAAATATTTCTTTAATAATTCCACCAAAATTGGGGGATGTTAGTAGTAGTGTATAATTCAACTTTATGCAAAAACTCAGTGGTGTTCTTTGAAAAATTTGAGCAAATCATCCTCATCTTCATTCTGGTCCAGTTTAGTGTTTTGCACTGCAACCATATTTTATCTTGCTCTATTGCCCATGATATTGTGCCTGCTTATTGACCACTCTACCAAACCCTTAAGTCCACGAGATTGGACCCACTAGAAGATTTTAAGCACATGCAATAATGCCCTTTATTTTCTGTCCAGATTTGGTTTTCTCACAAACTTGCACTAAGGAGTTTTTGTTTTTGTCAAACTAACCTTGCCACCCTATTTATCATCTAAAGAGACTCTGATCTGGAGTTTTTGGCCACCCAAAGAGATGCCTAGATGCCCATGGCATTCTGTCGAGCAGCTTGTGTTCATGGACAGTCTTGGCATAGTTTCACATTTGCACTGTGATCTTGCCCCTCTGGACAAACCAGCATGTCCACTAATCTCCTAGCCACCTCTGAACTTGTTCTGTTAATTTGGATTGCCGCCCAAGCCCTCTAGGCCACCCTGGCATTCCGTCGAGCACATGGAGCGTGTGCTCTGGGCGCGCCCAGAGCGCACGTTTTGCATGCGCGCGCAACCGAGCCGCCGCGTTCACTTACCCCGCGCCCTGGCCTTTGCTCGCCTGCAGAGCCACGCCCGTCCTCACCCGCTCACCAGAACCATCCAAGCCGCCCTTGGCGCCCTACAGCGCCGCCGTCAGAGCCCCCTTGGTGGCACGCCGGCGTCCACAGCACGCTCCTGCCATGGCCGGCACCGCCCCGACCACCCTCGCCCGCCAGCTGCCCCTGGAACAACTCGAGTTCATCCTCTCGCCCTGATAGACCCCGCCAGCCGTCGCCACGCGCCCCCTGGCTACAGAACGGCGGTTCGCCGTTCCTATCCACTGCCGCCGTCGAACCGACCTCGACCGCCTATAAAAGGAGCCCCGAGCTCGTACAGACCATCAGGCAACCTCAGGCCATCTCCCTAGCGCTATCATAGCCAGCAATCGACGGAGGGAGGCCGTCTTCCTCGTCTCCGGCCAGTTCGGCCGCCGCCACGCTCCGGTGCCGAACATCGCGAGCAGGACCTTCCCTGTCCTTCCAGCGCCACCGTCCGACTCCCCTCGACCGTGCGGAGCCACCCAACACCTCAGCCCCGATCGGGAGCCACCATAGCTCGAGACCCCGATCCACCCGAAACCACCGTCCACCATGGAGCTCGCCGCCGGCGACCCCCTCCACCCCCGCCAGCCTATCGACCACTAGGAGGACCTGTAGGGAATGCCTTAATCTCCTGAGTCGACCGTAGATCGAGTCTTGTTCCAGTAACCCCCATACTTGTTTCGTACTACCACTTGTCCCTGCCATAGGTAGGGTACGGTTCAGTATGTTGTCAACCCCTTCCTAGCACACACCGTACAGAGAGGCCATGGTGGAAGATACCGGCTGCATCCGGTAGACATGCCACCTGGTCCGGGGGCATGGGTGTTTCCGGTTGGAGCCGAGGGGGTAGCTCCCCTAGTTTGCGCGCGTCATAAATTTTTTTGATCCCATGCTAGTCGAGGTTGTAGCCTCCCCACTTAGAGTTTCGCTTAACGGGTGTCGTGGGTGATTCCAGACACCGGTAAGTTAGGCTGGTGTGTGCGGTCAGGTGTGTTTTCAATTAAAAGACCGTAGACGAAATTAGCCCCGATGGACTAAAGGAATCCGTTACTCGTGGGTAAAGAGTACACCCTCTGTAGAGATTATATCTATTCGAATAGTCGTGTCCATGGTTAAGGACTACAGTCTGGGATGGGTCAAGTGTCGGTCTTAGTGTCGGTCTTCGGAGGAAAAATTGCTAAACCAGAACATTGATCATGACTTGGGACATATGATGATTATGATTATTACTACTATAGCCTAACCATTGGTATTATTTCAATTATTGAGTATCCCTGGGACGGTTCTACCTCCTGGATATTCAGTGTGATTATTCTCTTATAAGCCCTTTATGTGGTGTCGCTCAGACGCCCGACTGTGGCATGCTTGTTATTTAAATTACTTATAAGCCCTTTATGTGGTGTTGCTCAAACGCCCGACTGTGGCATGCTTGTTATTTAAATTACTTATAAGCCCTTTATGTGGTGTCGCTTAGATGCCCGACTGTGGCATGTTTGTTATTTAAATTACTTATAAGCCCTTTATGTGGTGTCGCTCCAACGCCCGACTATGGCATGCTTGTTATTTAAATTACTTATAAGCCCTTTATGTGGTGTCACACAGACGCCCGACTGTGGCATGCTTGTTATTTATTTTATTTGTAAGCCCTCTATGTGGTGTCGCTCAGACGCCCGACTGAGGCATGCTTTATATTATTATCCTTTCGAGGCATTGCTTCAGACACCCGATCGGTGCATTCTATTTCTACTCTCTGGTTGCATATTCGTGTTTGACATGAATAACCTGCTTGCGTGCATCATGGACTTTTATTTCATGACTGACATTGTGATCATGGAATATTTCAGAGCATGGTTATCATTTGTTATATTATACCTGAGTTCATAATGTTTGCGAGTACATTCAAAGTGCTCACTGGCTTGTCCCTGGCTATTGTCTTGGCCAGATTTCTTACATGGAGAGGAGCATTGCGATGACAGCCCCGGAACCTACGCAATGGTGATAGCAGCCTCGCGAAGATAGGAGTTATCCAGGTCAGCTGTTCCTGTGGGAAATGGAGTCCCATAGACACCGATGAACCACAAACCGCTTCCGCCATCAGCCACTAGAAACCTTGTGTTGTACTCATAGGCCAGAATGGTCTTGTACTACATATTTTGTATTTTTCTTGGAATTTCTGTATCAAGTTGGTGCCTCATCAGCTAACAGTAATCCTGGGGCTGGTGAGCACACATACCATTTTCTAGGAAATATATCCTAAAAAACCGGTCACGACAACCTTGGTATCAGAGCCAGGCTGACCATTGGCTAATCCTATCTTGGACAGGTCAATAAACCTAGATTAACCAATCCACCAGACCTTAACCTAGCCCCAGCCAAACTTCTCGTGTAAGATAGCCACACAGTGACCCCGACACCTTTTGGCAGTCGGTGCCCAACCTATCAGCCTAGCCTGTCGATCACGCGCTAGTGACCGACACCTAAATTGTCTCATTCGCAAGCATGCGAAGGAAGACTCCGCCCCCTTTTTCTATAAAAAGGGCACGCTAGCCTCAACCCAGCACAACACAGCCTCTACCCCAAACCGAGCCATAATGCCTGGCCCCATTGTGCACAATGAGACCACAGCAACCAACCTTAGATGTTTTGTGACCATGCTAGCAAACATCACCCGCCGTGCCTTTGCATTAGAAGAGCCCCCAGAATATGTTGTGTACCAAGGGCCCATGAGCGGTGAGAGCCGTCAATTCTGGGCCACTGTGCACGTCTATGGTAGGGGTCTATCGCCAGAACGCCCCTACAGGTTCACCGGAAGGACAACTTCCTTTGAGCCACAAGCCATCCAACTAGCTGCTCGAGAGGCTATAGTTCAACTCCAGCACTTGTCGCCCAGAGTTAACTGTCGCTCGTTCTACTACTACCCCAGCTGTGATGGGTATGGTAGGCCACCCCAGGTTGCCAATGGAGATCACGAGATAGATCATGCATTGTTGCATCTGGTGCGCTATGTAAGTGCACCAGAGGAACTGTTTGATCAAATCACCCTTGATCTGATCGCAGCTCATGGAGAACTAGTTCGCCGAGCCCCGGCAAGAGGAGAAGATGAGCCCGACGCCGACAACCCAGTCGTGCCGTTCGGACAACCGATCGAGTCCTTGAGGTCTGCCCCAGCCATCGACCAAAATGTTTTGGTGTCCCCAGAAGTGCTTCATCGCCTTTTGGGAACACGCTCCAACGGGATTGTGGCCAACAATCCCCGCGATGGTCATCATCGTTACCCTGACCCTGCAGCCCCTCAACTCCATCCAACTAACCCCGACGGTGAAACCCGTGGAGAAGCCTCGACGTCCACAAGGCACGCCCGCTTAGACATTAACGAGGTAGACTAAGTCACTCGAGTAGTACCGAGTCTTAGTATGTCCACGCCCTGTAATTGTGTGATCTTGTATCTCCATAATTAAATGTTGTCTGCTTGTGCGCCCCTATTTTAAATAGTAGCCATGCATAAGTATGTTGGTGTACGGTTGCATTTTAATTTCTCGGCGTAGCTACCAAAGACCACCCCTGACGACACCCGTAGTAATACGTCACTTTTGTCAGATATGTGTATCTGTGGCTTTGACCCCGACCCCATAGAGCAGAACCAACAAACTAGTTGCCCCTCACCGTGATAAATGACCCAGCCTAGATGCTATATAAAAGGCCACCTCATGACCTTACCAAGTATCCCTCACCTTGTGCACAACTCTCACAGCCATTTCTTTGCATGCCAAGCCCTAGTATTTATCTGAGAACTCCAGATGCAACCCCAGGTAGTTTTGTTAAAATATTGTGGGACTTTACCTGCAGTACAATGAGTTCTACCCATCTACCCAGTACGAGTTTCTCAAATCGAGGATCACCCCATCCACCTAGAAATATTGGGCAGTGGTGCACATCCCTCCCGCAAACCCAAACCAAGACCCAACGGAAGTCTCCTTCACGGGGAAATCTATGCCGACCCCGCAAATGGCCATAGAAGCTGCTGCGTACGAAGCGCTTGCTCGCCTTCGATTCACGGTACCCTATGCCAGTGAACGAGGGTATTATTACTTCCCAAGTCGTGCAGCAGCCGAAGAAGTAGCATCTTTTCTCGATGGATGAATTGAGAGAGACCCAGTACTAGTGAACCTTGCCCAGTATGTCATCGCTCAAGAACGTTTGACCCAACGAGTAATGGGTTATCTCCAGAGCCTCGCTGATTTAAATCCTCAGATCCCCATCGGCAGACCACTGAGGCCCAACCAAGAGAGACGCATTCTTCGACTAGTCAACCCACTTCCCTCGATAGAAGAGGAGTGTGCCCCAGTACCAGAGACGTTTTCTCAGGACCCTGTCTATTTGCCATTTTCATTCTAGACGTCACTGCTATGTTTATTGTCCCAGCATCTAGTTATGTGTTGCAACTTATGCGTGGTATCCTAAATTTGTGCGATGATTTAAATATTTGGTTTCAATTAATGTGAGTAGTTTTTACTGCTGTTAATTCTGATTAACTAATTTCGCTCTCGGTGAATTCTGAAGTGAGATTTTTCCCTGAGTTGTTGCAGCGTATATCTCTTCACGACATAGATTTTTATTCACGCAGCACCACGACAGCAGACTCACAACCACAACCACTCGACCACGTGCACTAATTGCAAATCCACGTGCACATTTTGCACCTAACTGATCACCTTCCTAGCACACCACGGTCTTTGAAGGAGAGATTTGTGGGTAATTATTCGGGTGCAAGTTGCCTCTAGCACACTGACAAAAGTTAGCACCCGACACTGCACTTAATCCTCATGATCACCGCCACCGCGGAGAGCTAACACTCGAGCGGCAGCATCACGACGATCATCGAGGATCATCACGCACAAGAGCACGGAGAACCCCAGCAATGCCGCCAACCCTCCGCACATCAGGATCATGTACCAGTCCGGCATCACCTCCGCCATTAGAGCCTCGTCTCGAGCTCCTGCAAATAGAAATGGAGGAGAAGGAAGGAGAAGGAGAAGCGAGGCCAGGTGTGAGGAAAAAGAAAGGAGCACCTCGGTCATTTTATAGCTCAAGATCGGTGTACGGTGGGCGAAGTCCACCAGCGCCGCTCGTCGCTCGATCATCGGTGTTCGGAGGCGAATCCACGAGCAGTGCCGGCAGCGCACTGGCCCACGAGGTGAGTGCACATTGCACCGGCCGCTAGCGCGTCGCGCACTACCGCAATACGGCCTAGATGCTCTACGCGCTAGATGTCGCCGGTGGAGAAAGCGCGGGAAAGCACGCGAGAGAGAGGAAGAAAAGTGAGCCAGAGGTAGAAGAAGAGACTGACAGTGGGCCCCGGGTCCACCTGTCAGCCAGAGAGAGCACTGTGCTCTCAGGTACGACCAACGTATTTTAGAAATTTAGAAATTTATTCTAAATTTACTGTAACCAAAAGTAGAAATTTCTCCTTTTTCCCCAACTGTAGATTTTTCTACGCAGCGCCAGTATTCCACACTGTAGTTTTACACCACTTAAATTGCCCACTCACTGTAGCCACATTTTATTGCATGAGTAGGATGGTTATTTTTGTGATATTACTTTGAGATAGTAGGAGTAATTCTTTTCAAAGCAGCCTTAGCAAATCTCGAGGGCGAGATTTTTCTTAAGGGGGGTAGTGTTGTAACACCCCAAAATTTTGACCTTGATTTATTAATTAAAATTTTGCCAGGAAATTAAATTTTTATTTTCTAGTTTTATCTTTTAATTTCAGATCACTCTATCCCTCTAAATCTTTGAGTTTTTTCCTTCTAGGTGGAAACCTTTCAAAAATATTGTTGGACTTGTATATCTTCCCAAGACCATTTCTTTTTATCAGTGGAATTATTTCTACAATTATTTTTTCCTGAGCTTTATTTCTTTTAAAAAGTAATTTTTCATAAGTTTTAGAGTTCCATTTGCACTACAACCTATTTAAATATTTCTTTAATAATTCCACCAAAATTGGGGGATGTTACTAGTAGTGTATAATTCAACTTTATGCAAAAACCCATTGGTGTTCTTTGAAAAATTCGAGCAAATCATCCTCATCTTCATTCTGGTCCAGTTTAGTGTTTTGCACTGCAGCCATATTTTATCTTGCCCTATTACCCATGATATTGTGCCTGCTTATAGACCACTCTACCAAACCCTTAAGTCCAGGATATTGGACCTACTAGAAGATTTCAAGAACATGCAATAATGCCCTTTATTTTCTGTCCAGATTTGGTTTTCTCAAAAACTTGCACTAGGGAGTTTTTGTTTTTGTCAAACTAACCTTGCCACCCTCTTTATCATCTAAAGAGACTCTGATCTGGAGTTTTTGGCCACCCAAAGAGATGCTTAGATGCCCATGGCATTCTGTCGAGCACCTTGTGTTCATGGACAGTTTTGGCATAGTTTCACATTTGCACTGCGATCTTGCCCCTCTGGACAAACCAGCATGTCCACTAATCTCCTAGCCACCTCTGAACTTGTTCTGTTAATTTGCATTGTCGCCCAAACCCTCTAGGCCGCCCTGCCATTCCGTCGAGCACATGGCGTGCGTGCTCTAGGCGCGCCCAGAGCGTATGTTTTGCACGCGCGCGCGCAACCGAGCCGCCGCGTTCGCTTACCCCGCGCCCTGGCCTTTGCTCGCCTGCAGAGCCATGCCCGTCCTCACCCGCTCACCAGAACCATCTAAGCCGCCCCTAGCGCCCTACAGCACCGTCGTTAGAGCCCCCTTGGCGGCACACTGGTGTCCGCAGCACGCTCCTACCATGGCCGGCACCGCCCCGACCATCCTCGCCCGCCAGGTACCCCTGGAACAGCTCAAGCTCATCCTCTCGCCCTGCCAGACCCTGCCAGCCATCGCCACGCGCCCCCTGGCTACAGAACAGCGGTTCGCCGTTCCTATCCACTGCCACCGTCGAACCGACCTCGACTGCCTATAAAAGGAGCCCCAAGCTCGTCCAGACCCTCAGGCAACCTCAGGCCATCTCCCTAGCGCTCCCATAGCCAGCAATCGACGGAGGGAGGCCGTCTTCCTCGTTTCCGGCCAGTTCAGCCGCCGCCACGCTCCGGTGCCGAACGTCGCGAGCAGGGCCTTCCCTGTCCTTCCAGCGCCACCATCCGACTGCCCTCGACCGTGCGGAGCCACCCAACACTCAGCCCCGATCGGGAGCCACCATAGCTCGAGGCCCTGATCCACCCGAAACCACCGTCCGCCGCGGAGCTCGCCGCCGGCGACCCCCTCCATCCCCGCCAGCCTATCGACCACTGGGAGGACCGCCCTGGACCAGCGGATCCATCCCCGCCCTCAGAATCCTGCAGGGAGCCGCCATTCGTCGACGGCGATCGCCGGAGCCCCGCCACCGCTCGGCCAGAGGAGAAGGAGGCGCGGGCGACTGGTCAAACCTGACTAGTGGGCCCAAGGGACCCACTATCAGTGACCCACGAGTCGACCCGCACTGGCTTAAGGGGAAACGTATTCCACCGAATACACCTTCGCTAAGGGGAAAGCGTAAGCCCATGAACCGTTTTTCTTTTTCTGATTTTTATTAAAAAACAGAATTTTGACTAAACTTTGACTAGCTATAACTTTTAAAATACAAGTCCATTTGACTGGATTCTTTTTCTGTTGTTTCTCAAATTTTGTCTATTTTATTTTCATATTTATTTGAAAAATTTCAGAACAACTTTTTTTGTACTGTTTGAAACTATGTGTTAATTTGAAATTTTCTTAAATAGGATTTTGGAGAGGGAAACAACTTCCGAAAAGTGCACCCCACTTGCATACTCTTGAAGGCAAGCATTCTGAACCCCGGCATAATATTTGTTGTGTGTCGTTCGATGCTAATACAACACCACCTTGACATGAAGTGTTTGGTCTTTTATGTGGTGTTATGATCATATTTATGTGTGCATAATGATGATTCCTTACTGTTGGAATTTGATATGCTTCTGATAGTAATCACCCTCGTATGCCTTTCATGCCTATCGGGAGGAATCCGGGAAAGTCTCCGTCTTGGGTAGACACGAACTTGTCTCTAATAATTCTTCGAGACGATTATGTCCGGTAAGGCATGGTGAGGTATGATGAGTGGTGATTCTGTTTGTTGGTGTGAAATATATTTGTTATACTAATCATGCAGGGAATGCCTTAATCTCCTGAGTCGACCATAGATCGAGTCTTGTTCCAGTAACCCCATACTTGTTTCGTACTACCACTTGTCCCTGCCATAGGTAGGGTACGGTTCAGTAAGTTGTCAACCCCTTCCTAGCGCACACCGTACAGAGAGGCCATGGTGGAAGATACCGGCTGCATCCGGTAGACATGCCACCTGGTCCGGGGGCATGGGTGTTTCCGGTTGGAGCCGAGGGGGTAGCTCCCCTAGTTTGCGCGCGTCATAAATTTTTTTGATCCCATGCTAGTCGAGGTTGTAGCCTCCCCACTTAGAGTTTCGCTTAACGGGTGTCTTGGGTGATTCCAGACACCGGTAAGTTAGGCTGGTGTGTGCGGTCAGGTGTGTTTTCAATTAAAAGACCGTAGACGGAATTAGCCCCGATGGACTAATGGAATACGTTACTCGTGGGTAAAGAGTACACCCTCTGCGGAGATTATATCTATTCGAAGAGCCGTGTCCATGATTAAGGACTACAGTCTGGGATGGGTCAAGTGTCGGTATTCGGAGGAAAAATTGCTAAACCAGAACATTGATCATGACTTGGGACATATTATGATTATGATTATTACTACTATAGCCTAACCATTGGTATTGTTTGAATTATTGAGTATCCCTGGGACGGTTCTACCTCCTGGATATTCACCGTGATTATTCTCTTATAAGCCCTTTATGTGGTGTCGCTCAGACGCCCGACTGTGGCATGATTGTTATTTAAATTACTTATAAATCCTTTATGTGGTGTCGCTCAGACACCCGACTGTGGCATGCTTGTTATTTAAATTACTTATAATCCCTTTATGTGGTGTCGCTCAGACGCCTGACTGTGGCATGCTTGTTATTTAAATTACTTATAAGCCCTTTATGTGGTGTCGCTCAGACGCCCGACTGTGGCATGCTTGTTATTTAAATTACTTATAAGCCCTTTATGTGGTGTCGCACAGACACCTGACTGTGGCATGCTTGTTATTTATTTTATTTGTAAGCCCTCTATGTGGTGTCGCTCGGACGCCCGACTGAGGCATGCTTTATATTATTATCCTTTCGAGGCGTCGCTTCAGACACCCGATCGGTGCATTCTATTTCTACTCTCTGATTGCATATTCGTATTTGACATGAATAACCTGCTTGCGTGCATCATGGACTTTTATTTCATGACTGACGTTGTGATCATGGAATATTTCAAACCATGATTATCATTTGTTATATTATACCTGAGTTCATAATGTTTGCGAGTACATTCAAAGTACTCACTGGCTTGTCCCTGGCTATTGTCTTCGCCAGATTTCTTGCATGGAGAGGAGCGTTGCGATGACAGCCCCGGAACCTACGCAATGGTGATAGCAGCCTCGCGAAGATAGGAGTTATCCAGGTCAGCTGTTCCTGTGGGAAATGGAGTCCCATAGACACTGATGAACCACAAACCGCTTCCGTCATCAGCCACTAGAAATCTTGTGTTGTACTCATAGGCCAGAATGGTCTTGTACTACATATTTTGTATTTTTCTTGGAATTTCTGTATCAAGTTGGTGCCTCATCAGCTAACAGTAATCCTGGGGCTGGTGAGCAGAAGGACCATTTTCTGGGAAATATATCCTGAAAAACCAGTCGCGACACAATCCCTTGATTCAAATTTTAAGTAGCCCCAGCATTTTACTCCCTCCACAACATTCCTCGCAATCTCAAAAATATCTCCTCAACCTTGATTCAAATTTTCAATAGCCCTGCCTTGTTACTCCCGCCTCTACATCCCTTGCAATCTCTAAAATATCTGCTCACCCTTGATTCAAATTTTTAGTAGCCCCGCCTTGTTACTCCCGCCTCTCCATCCCTTGCATTTCAAAAATATCAACTCACCCTTGATCCAAATTTTCAGTAGCATGGCATTTTACTCCCTCCTAGTAAGATTTTCAATTACCGCGATATTTCCGCAAAGACTACCTTGCCCCCCTCCACACACACCACATACTCCCCAAAACCTCCGCTCACACAGACACACACCACCCTCCCTCGCCCGAAACCATTGGTAGGTTGCCACCATCGCCACCACCACCGCCTCCATCCTCAACCTCTGCCTGTGTGCCAGGGAGCTCAAGGAGCCAATGGACCAAAAGAGTTTTATCCCGTCCTCTTCGCCCGACGCCGGTGATGTGGCCACCGAGGTGTCCCCGCCGCCCTCTGAGGGTTCTTTATTAATCCTCTTCACCGGTCGACCGATCCGCCCGCCGCCGCGCCCCTATGCCGGTTCGAGGACTTCCTCATCCTCCCTTGGGCACGACTGCCGATGAGGTCCTTCCTCGGGGTCCGGCAACGGCGGTGGGGGATGTGGGTCGCCGAGATTAAGGATCAGGAGACACACACCCATTGGTGGCTCGGTAGCTTCCACACAGCCGAGCTCCCGGCCATGGAGTATGACTGCTGGCAGGCCCGCTACCATGGCGCGGTGGCTAGGCTCAATTTTCCCTTCAGCACACATCCGGTCGACCTCATTCCGCCGGAGCCAGGGGTGGTGAACTCGGCTATGGCACGGGAGGACCGCGAGGCGTGGGAGCACCTCGAGGCCGAGGCTGCCGACCAGGCCTACATGCAAGAGCTTCGCCAATAGCACCTGGAGCTCATGGAGGCGGAGCGGGTGATCTTTTCCGGCACGGAGGGCAGCGAGGTTATTGTTCTCTCCTCCGATGACGAGGTTGAAGGCGGCGAGGACGGTGGCGAGGTGGGCGGCGAGGACGAGGAGATCGACATCGATGAGTAGAGGAGTGTCTTCCCCAATGACCCCGATGACGGCACCTGCCCGGACCCGGCTCGCGGCACACCGTTCCTGACGAGGAAGGATTGGCTCGACCGTCACTTCGACCGAAAGTAGTTTAGTTTAGTTTAAATTTATGTTTTATGTTCGATTATGCACTATCTATATTTATGTTTGAATGCATGCTACTTTCAGTTGAACTAACTTTAAACTTGATCAAATTGAAGTTTACAACATTAAGTTTAGGGGATCGACTAGAAACGGACAAAAATTG